>NW_023619153.1:0-13118 GCF_014905685.2 Nematolebias whitei
CCCAGACCCCTAGTGTCACACGGAGAAAGGAGGTGTTTGTGAAAAAAAAAAAAAAAAAAAAAAACCTAAATAAATCAAAAAAATAAAAATAATCTATATATGCATAAATAAATTATGAACAGACCCACTTCCTCCTCCTCCCACTCGAATATGGTGTTGATGCATGTTGTTATACAGTGCGTTTAAAATGGGGGGATGAGGTGGCGATCGGCACAGACCCACCTCTTGCCCAGAGAGCAGGCGGTGCACGTTCACCCCTCATCTCCGCCCCGAACCCTAAATGTCTACATGCTACATATGAGAGTGGGCACAGGTCCGGGGAGGTGGAAATGGTAGTACATCCCACCACCTAAGTGCGATCATGTGCCCACTCCAGATCCTATATATGCATGTGTCGTGAGAGTGTTATAAGTGAGTGTCTAGGTTGTATATTAAAATTAGGGCCCAGGACCCCACCAGCCACGGAGATGGATGATTCTCCCTGTAGCTCAGTAGTGCACCTGAACCCCAAAACCCTGTTTGAGTGGTGGTGTGGTGGAGTGGGCGGAGGAGGACGTCGGGATGGGGAGGTGAACTGAGGTGGCAATGCCCCCCCCCAGGGGACCAGCTCCCCCGCTGACCCCAATAGGCACCCCCACTCTCCGAGATCCACCAGGGGACAAAGGGTCTAACAGAGATACCTAGGAGGAGGTGGCAGCCGCACCACCAGGGATCAAGGCCACGGACCGGCACACAGCCCCCGAGGACCAACCAGAACCAGGGTCAGCAACCCAGACCCATCCCGAAACCGTCCAGACACCCCAACCCGATTCCCAGCCCAACACCCAGCCCCCCAACCAGAGAGGCCACCAAACCCCAACTGGGATAATCAGCCAGGAGTGCCCAAACAGTCACAGATAGAGCACCACAGCGACCAAGAGCGCCCCCCCACCCCAAAAAAGCAAAAGACCAGTCCACCCATAACAACACCCACAGCGAGAGCGCCCTATGCAAGTGTGGGCACACACCCAGCGAGCCCAGACTCCCCCGGTCCCACAGCACAGAGCCCCCCACACGAGAGCCCCCACCCCACCCCAGCCACAGCCCCCCACAGCCCAGCCCCCCAGCCAAGCACCACGCCGCGGCCACCGCCAGGCAAGAAGACGCCCAGGCTGAGCCCGCCCGTCCCCCCCCACAGTCCCCCCCCCCCACGGCACAGGCCCCAAAGCCCACCAACGCACCGAAGGCCCCAAGGCCAGGGCCGGACACCGGCGCACCCGCCGGCCCAAGACCCCGGCAACATACCTGTCAAGGCCCGAGACCCCTGGACCAAGCCGGGAACCCCGCTCAGGAGCGATACCACCCCAGAACCCGTGCCCGCATCCACCCCAGACCCACCCAGGGACAGCCAGGTCACCAGGCCAGTAACCCATGTCCGCCGGTACAGACCGCCCAGAAGCCCGCATGCATAGGCCATCACCCAGAACCACCAGAGCCACCTCCCCAGTCGGGCGCCACCGCTCCAGGCCCATGACCCCCCCCACGTTCCCAGCCCCGACACCCCACCCACACCCACCACCATGCCCCACGGGACAGAATCAAAGGGGGACCACCCACCTCCACTACGTGTTGGAGCCGATTAAAGAAGTCCAGAGAGAATAGTCCGATGTGGGGGTACAGGCTGTCTCAAGACTTATGTAATCTAACAGAAGGTCTTTATACTGTTTAATACTAAGTGTATTTTTATTTTTCCAATTCATGAGTATAGTTTTTTTTGCTATACATAGGGCAGTGAGAATAATATGAATTGATTTTGTCTCCAAGGTGACATCATCTAAGTGGCCCAATAAGCAAACTGACGGAGAGAGTGGAATATTACATCTCAGACACTTTGATAAGTCTTCACATATCCGGCACCAAAACCTCTGAACAGGTGGACAGAACCAAAATGCGTGGATGTAATTGTCAGGAATATTGTTTGTACACTGTGAGCAAATATTAGATGATGCGAAACCCATCTTGAACATCCGTTGACCTGTATTGTGTACTCTATGGAGGATTTTGTATTGTATTAGTTGTAAATTCGTGTTTTTAGTCATTTTAAAAGTTCTCAGACAGATCTGCGACCAAAAGTTTTGGTCAAAATTAACTGACAAGTCTGTCTCCCATTTTACAATGGGAAGAGATATAGATTCATCTATTTTACTGAGTTTCTGATAAACCTTAGATAGTAATTTGGGAGGGTTAAGATTAAGGAATTCTAATACACTTGTTGACATTTCAATCCTAGTGTTATTAAGGTTAAATTTATTTTTGGTTATAGATTTAATTTGTTGATATTCTAAAAATGTATTCTTATCAATCCCATATTGTGTTATTAATCTGTTAAATGGGATATAGTCCACTTCTTCATCATCTTATTCTGTTGTAGGATGTCAGGGTTGTTCCAGATGGGTGTACATTTACATGGGATTAGTGAAGACTCTGTCATTTTAAGAAACTCCCACCAAGCTGTCAGAGAGGAGCTGATATTGATGCTTTTAAACATTCCTGTCGTTTTATGTTTGAGCTAATGAATGGAAGGTCCGAGATCATTATATTATTACAAAGTGTCTGTTCTACGTCTAGCCAGGGTTCATCAAGGGGTGTGTGTTTTATCCATTTTGAGATGTATTCTAGCCTGTTGGCTAGAAAGTAATAATAAAAGTTGGGTAATTCTAGTCCTCCTTTATCTTTGGATTTCTGTAGTGTTTTTAATCTAATACGAGGGCGTTTATCTTTCCACAGAAATTTAGAAATAGAGGAGTCCAGGGATCTAAACCAGTCAGATGATGGTTTATTTGGGATCATTGAGAATAAATAATTTATTCTAGGCAAAACCATCATTTTTATTGATGCGATCCTTCCCATGAGAGATATGGGTAAAGATTTCCATCTAGCCAGATCATCCTCAATTTTCTTTAAAAGTGGGGTGTGGTTTAGTTTTGTTAAATCTGCTAATTTAGGCGAAACTTTGATACCCAAATATGTAATATTCCCTGATTGCAGTTGTGTAGTAAGTGAATTGTTGAAAGAGCAATTAATTGGTAGAACTGTGGATTTTAGCCAGTTTATAGAGTAATCTGAAACTTTTGAGAAAGTGTTTATAAGTCCAATAACCTGAGAGATGGAGGTTTGTGAATGCCGGAGGAAGAGCAGCACATCATCAGCATATAGACTGATTTTGTGCTCTCTGTTCTTGCATTTTATGCCTTTAATATCTGTAGTTTGCCTGATTGCTGCGGCTAGCGGTTCGATGAAAATAGCAAACAGTGAGGGGGAGAGTGGACATCCCTGCCTGGTTCCCCTTTGCAGAGCAAAACTAGCAGATATTTGATTATTTGTCCTAATGCATGCTGAAGGAGAACTGTATAATATTTGTAACCAATTTATGAAATAATTTCCAAAACCAAATTTATGTAAGGCTGCAAATAAAAATTTCCAGTTAACTCTATCGAAGGCTTTTTCTGCATCTAGAGAGAATATTGCAGTTTCAATATTTTTACTGTAAGAATAATCTATTAAATTAAATAATCTGCGTGAATTTGTGGATGAATGTCTCCCTTTTATAAAACCAGTTTGGTCTGGATGTATTATTAGAGGAGTTACCTTTTCTAATCTTTTTGAGAGGGCTTTACAAATTATTTTAAGATCAACGTTGATAAGAGATATGGGACGATAACTGGTAGGTAATACAGGATCTCTGCCTGGTTTTAACAGGAGACTAATGTTGGCAGAATTTATATTTTTTGGAAGACTGTTACTTTTCTCAGTTTCTTGTAGCATTTTGTGAAATAGTGGAGCCAGGATATTCCAGAATTCTTTATAGAACTCTGCTGGGAATCCATCTGGACCTGGAGCCTTTTTATTGGACATGCTTTTGAGGGCTTCCTGGAGTTCCACTGGTGTCAGTGGTGAATCCAGCTCCATTGTTTGACTATCTGATAGTTTAGGAAGTGTTATTTTATCCAGGAAGTCTGTGGGAGGAAACCGGAGTACCCGGAGAAAACCCACGCATGCACGGAGAGAACATGCAAACTCCACCCAGAAGGCCCCTGGACCGAGGTTTGAACCAAGGACCTGCTCGCTGAGAGGCAGCAGCTCTACCAGTTGTGCCACCGTGCTGCCCTCTAGTCTAGCATTAATCATTTATTTACTCATAGCTTAATAAAATCAGTAAATTCACAGTTTCAAAGTGTTTGATTGGCTAAAGATATATTTTAAAGACGCTCCTCCATCTATGTTTAAAAGTAAAAATCAGAAAATAGAAAACCCTTCACTGTGCTGGTAACGTTAATTAGATGTTAATAATGATAAGTGATGTCTATTTGATGTTAATAAACTGTCAGTATGAACCTTAAAGAGCCCTCATTCATGATAAATGATAACACTCTCATTCGACACGTGATGTTCTCAGCTCAGGGAGTAGAACCGGTGACTTTTTCCTCCCTGTCACTCCACTCCATTCCCCCTCATCAGGGGCATTTCCTCGAACATCTGTCCGGCCTCCATCCTTCAAACCTGTCATTGGACTCGCAACCTCTCTGTCAGCGTCTCGTTTGAAGTTGCATTATCAGGAAAAAAGAACAAACATTCTTTTCCCACAAATATCACAAAACTCCATCAGTCATCTATGTAAATTTGTATAATTGTCATTATCAATATATAATTATCAATTATCATTCATTCTGGGTAAGTCAGTGGTTCATACTCATCTGACCCCACTCTGGGAACGTTGATCACAAACTCACACAGGTGATCCCTGCGTTCACCTTCCTGGATCTTTTTCATCTTAGTTAACCTGAAACAGGTGATAAGAAACACAAACGTTGGATACGTACTGTAACCCCAGATTCTATGAGTATAAGCGTAGCCCTTTAAGGCCTTCGCTTTAGTGGGTTTATCCCGTTATGCGCAGCATAAGCACTGAAAAAATTTAGTCCACGTAGAATCTGGGGTTACAGTACGTAACCAACGTTCTATTTCGTATAAGCTTCGCCCTTTAAGGCCTTCGCTTTAGTGGGTAAAGGGCGAAGCCGATGTGGTCCTCGCCTCACTGGGTGCATTCGAACACCGTATGAAGCAGAAGCTTGCCCAAAAAAATCTAATCACTCAGCTCCCATGTGCATAATTACGCATTGCGTAATTATGTGCCATGCACAGACGCATGTTCTGTAACTATGCATTCTGAATGCATGAACGCCCCGGAAACATCAACGGGGAGGGAAAAACGCTGAAAAAAGCCATGAACCAACCGGTTTACGGCTGAACCATATGAACAGATTAATAATAAGAAGAGAGTTGATTATTAATCAGATGAACTGATTGGTAACAATAGTCGTGAACTGATTAATGACAATAGAATCAAATAACAATCACAACTTGTGATTGATAACATCTCACACTGTAATGCATGCAGACAGATGTGAATAAAACGGAGTTCCATGAAATAACAATGTTCATTCTGTAAACACTAAGGGCAGAATGTGTCATGGAACAGGCCGTCACATCACCTAAATAAAGGCGAGTAATGAGCAGAGTGTTGACCACGCGGCCACAGTGCAAAATATCCTGCATTGACATACCATTATGTAAAGCAGTAGAGAAAACGATACCCCTGATAGAGTGTCAGAGTCAGAGTCAGAGTCAGAGTTTCTTTATTGTCATTCGCACCTCATGTGGTACATGTGGTGGAGCGAAATTATGTACACAGGGTCCCAGTTACATCCAACAATAAAATGTATAAGAAAAACAGTAATAACATCTAAGATATGAACTAAGAAAAACATCAACTAAATATACACTAAGCACTCATAACATAAAACATTGAACATCAGCACAAACATGAACATGAGTCTGTGAGCAGATGTGCACGCATGAACACATCAACATTGAAACAGATCAGCAGCAACATGAAACAGATCAGCAGCAACATGATATGGTTTTTCACAGTGATTATTCTAGTTAGAGATTCATGAGTCTAACAGCCTCAGGGTAGAAGCTGTTCCTCAGTCTAGTGGTTCTACACTTAATGCTCCTTAACCTCCTTCCTGAGGGGAGTGGGGCAAAAAGTGTGTGTGCTGGGTGAGTGGGGTCCTTCATGATGCAGGTGGCCCTCTTCCTGCATCTGGAGGTGTAGATGTCTGTGATGGTGGGGAGACTGATTCCAACAGATTTCTGTGCAGCCTTCACCACTCTCTGCAAAGCTTTTCTTTCTGCAGCTGTGCAGCCTCCATGCCACACGTTGATGCTGGAGCACAGGATGCTCTCCACTGCACACCTGTAGAAGGAGGTGAGGACTGAGCTTCCAGACCAGCTCGCCTCAGCCGTCTGAGGAAGTAGAGTCTCTGATGAGCTTTCTTGATCAGGCTGGTGGTGTTGTTGCTCCAACTGAGGTTGTCATTCATGTGTACACCCAAGTACTTGTAGCTGGAGACCACTTCCACCGCAGATCCTCTTATGTTCAGGGGGGTGTAGGTGTTTTTGTTCCTTCTGAAGTCCACAATCATCTCCTTTGTCTTCTTCACATTGATGTGAAGGTTATTCTCTCTGCACCAGCTCTCCAGGTGTTCCACCTCTTGCCTGTAGCTGGACTCATCATTGTTTGTGATGCATCCCACCACCGCTGTATCATCTGCAAACTTTACAATGTGACAGCCTGGATGGGTAGCTGCACAATCATATGTGAGCAGAGTAAACAGGAGGGGGCTCAACACACATCCCTGAGGAGAGCCAGTGCTGAGGGTTATGGTGGAGGAGGAGAGGTTGTGGATCCTCACTAACTGTGGTCTGTTTGTTAAAAGTCTAGTACCCAGTTGCAAATGGAGGGGCTTAGTCCTAGTGTGGATAGTTTGTCCATCAGGGTTTGGGGGATCATGGTGTTGAAGGGGGATGTGAAGTCCACAAAGAGCATACGGACGTAAGAGTTTTTCTGCTCCAGGTGGTTGAGCGCAGTGTGGACCACAGAGGAGATTGCATCCTCTGTTGATCGGTTCTCACGTTATGCATACTGATGAGGGTCCTCGTTGATGTTGATGGTTGTTTTGATGTGAGTCATGACCAGTTTTTCGAAGCATTTAGCGACTATCGGGGTGAGGGCCACTGGCCGATAGTCATTCAGACCAGTCACTGTAGAGCTTTTTGGGACTGGGATGATGGTGGCAGTCTTCAGGCAGGTGGGAACTGTCTCCAGGGTAAGTGAGGTGTTAAAGATGTCTGCCAGCACCTCACAGAGCTGATCAGCACATTCCTTCAACACTGTGAGTGTGCTCTGAGGTTGACAGGAGACTCTAATTCTGATGCTCTGTAGGCTTCAGAAATAGTCTTGCACAGCCAGTGTGACAAGCGCTGGGTGGATAACGGGCGACCTGCAGATGCATCTCTATAATGCACAAACAAATGTTGATGCATTGCAGCTGTGCACGCTATGTAACACGTCAACGCTCGCACAGGACAAAGAAGATAAAAGACGTTACTTCATCTGATCTGTGTGAAAAAGGGGGGGGGGACGACCCCTCCAACGATATCGCTCTTGATTAAAAGAGCTTGTGATGTATTAGGCATAAAAGCTGGGTTGATCTAAAATCAGCTGATCTGCCGTCAGCCTAATTTCTGAGACATGACGGAGCGACAGAGAGGGCAGATAAAAACACTCACTCTCTTAGCGGGTGTTAAAGCTAGCAGCAGTGCTGTTTAAAGAGACAAGAATTTAAGTGGAACCTGATCCAAAGGCTCAAATGAAGCTTTGATCATGACCTACAGGACCAGTATTAAATCCCATTGGAAACAAGTGGGTGTGGGACAGACCTGCGTCTCTGTACACCTTTTAGAAAACGTTTCATCTGAGGATGATAAAACCTGTTCTGTCTCAGAAACCTTCATGTCAGGAAGAGATGGCTGCAGCGTACATTTTAAACGTGCTGGATGCAAATTTCTGTCCATCAGCTGCAGCAGAAAGAACAGCATGCCACCTAAAGAACATGAGGAGGCCTCTACATCCTTCTCTGTACATCAGCACAGAAAAGCTGTCCGCTTTGATGTGTACATTGCTGTGGTAGATGCACCACGAGAAACCTGAATTGTGCGCATTACATCCTGTGGGCAACCCATCCTCTGTAAGTGGATTCGTTCAACGGCCAGACCACAGAAGCTGGCCTATTTCTGGGTAACTCTTGGTCACTCCTCCTGCCTGGAAGGGGAGCGTCCTCCCTCTATGGCAGTTCCCACGGGCACCCCGACAACAGGCGTTTCAGGATTGGAAACCATGGTGCACCCACGCGCTCGGGGCCACCAGGAGAGCTGTCAATCCCTCCTCCTGAGCTCGGTTCAAAGACGTAAGATCAGAGGAGGTGGAGAAAAAACGCATACAGAAGCATTTTGGGCCATGGACTGTGGACAAATGTATCCACCCCCCAGCGGTGGTTCGTCTCATGGGCTCATAGAAGCGTATAATTGACACTGAACGTTTCCCGTGTCACAACAGGCCCACAGTCGCTATATCAATCTGAGACAAAATGCTCCGTCAGAGGATGATTAAAGGTTGTTCTGTCTACGACAACTTTGAGACAAAAGAAAAACACGGTTGCAGCATACAATAGTCGTGCTAGACACCAGATTTCTGTCCTTCGGCTGCTGCAGAAAGACAGCATGTCGTCCAGTGGACATGAAGTGGCCTCTACGCCTTTCTGTACAGCAGCGTTGGAAAACTGACCACTTGATGTGAACAGCGCTGTGGTGGATGTAGCACGTGACTCCTGAATCGTACGCACTACATCTTGCAAGAGATCCATCCTCTCAAAGATCTGCACAGCGGCCAAACCACAGGTGCTGGCCTAATCTGATTAATTCCTGATCATTCCTCCTGCCTGGAAGGAAGCGTCCTCCCTCCACGGCAGGTTCCACGAGCGCCCTGATAAAAGATGTCGTAGGCCTGGGAACCATGATGCGTTCACGCACTTGGGGCAGAGGAGCCGTCAGTCCCTCCTCCTGAGTTCGGTTCAGAAAACCGTGATACCAGAGGGAGAGAAGAAGGTGAAAGGCATTACGACCACAGGCTGTGAGCAGGCACGTCCACCCTGCGGTGGATCGTCCTGTGGCTCCACGCTAAGTATAATTGACATTGAGCGTTCTCTCGTGTTGCTACTCGTCCGCAGACGCTGGCAGGATTCTACCGTGTCTGAGTCCTAGTTCTTGGTGGAATACATGATATGTACCCACTCCAATAGAGAACAGATTGGATGTGTCCCACACAGCATCTGTCTCACAATGTGGCACATGGATTGAAAAAAAAAATGCATACATTTCCTGCTAGTATGTGTGCAACAGTCACTTGCTGTCTGAGAATCACAAACTCTGATGATTCTGCAGCTCAAGGTCAGTGTTGAGTCACATTCAAAGACCCTGTGCGACACTCTAAAAACATTTAAAAGGCTGCTGTGTGGGGAGCCACAGCGGCTCCACAGCTTATTAAATGTGTGTGACGTAGATCTGCTGACGGAAAACAGCTGATATCACTCAACCGATTCACGTGAGTTGCACTGCTGCCCCCTGTCTGTACAAGTTGCTCAACGGCAGGTGTCCAGATAACGCAGAATTAAAGCGACTTGAGCGCATAATGGAGTGTTGTTTCTCACAGCTCAGAAAATTAACAATCTAGAATAATTCTCATCTTTCCGGTTCATTGGGACCAGGAAGTGATGAGAGAGACCTTGTGTTTCCTCTCCATCTGAGATTCTAGAAATTACATTTCAAAAAAAGAATTTCCTGAGCTTCTACTAGAGGGGACGAGATCTGTTCATAAATGACAGAAAAAATGTCACAGAGTTCCTCCACACTGGGGTTTGAGCTGAACTGCAGCTTGAATCCCGGATGAAAACGATTCGCCCATCCGTCTGGAGGCGCTCGTTCATTGCCACCTGTTATAGGCTATAAAGCGGGCACGCATTTATGCTGTGAAAACTCACATACATGCTGATGTGAGCTGGAGCGCGCTGATGATCACGTTGTGTGCAGCTGCTCGGTGTAACGCTCTGAAGCGGGTGCACATATGAGCCGACGCGCCCTGAGGGTCGTGTGTGTGCGTCCTCATGCGACGCTTTAAGCCAGGATTGCCGCGGGGGCGCGCGTTGGCACTGGTGCGGTAAGGAGGCACCGCGCGCCAATGGTGGAGCGGGGTTACCACAGGCCCAGTCTGTAGAAAAATGTTCATCGTTTGCTGCGGGTCACGTGAGCTTTTGAGTGATTCCACGAGCTGCAATATTAATTCAGACAAAACCCCTTCTTCGAGGATGTATGAGCTGAGCCACTGTGAAGGCTTGTGGGGCTGCTGACGCCGCGGGAGCGCGCGTTGGCACTGGAGCGGTCAGGAAGCAGCGCGCGGCATCGGTGAAGCGAGGCTATCCCTGGCTCGGTCTGCAGAAAAAAACGTTCATTCTTGGCTGCAAGTCACGTGAACTTCAGAATGATTCCATGCGCTACAGTATTAATTCAGAAAACCTTCTTCAAGGATAAAGGAGCAGAGCCGCTGTGAGGCTTGTGAACTGCTAACGCTGCGGGAGCGCGCGTTGACACCGCTGCAATGACAAAACGTGTATCGCTTCTGCCGGGAGCGAGATACGTTGCTGAGCTCGTACCGTGGTCTCACGTGAACGTTGATGTGAACGGCGGGCGCTGAGAGCTGCGTGCGCGCTTTCATGCCGCGGGAGTGCGCATCGGCACCACTGACAGTGAATGAAAACAACCTTAAAAAGGCTCATTCGTGATGAGTGTGTGTGATGGAGCCGCTTGTCAGATAAACCATGCTGACAGCCTGGCTAGGAGACACTTCATCATAAAATGATGTTATTTTACAGTGTCATCAACACACCTCCAGCGACCGGACACCTGACTACCTTCCGTTGAGCTCTGTTTGTTGTCCTGGAGGGCCCCCTGTTGGCGAAGTCCGGGAAAAAAAAAGTTCCGGCTGCCGGGGACGTCTGACGGGAGGGGCTGGCGTAACAGAGCTGGGAGGCGTTGAGCAGCCGTGGAGTAGCTGTGGAGCATCTTGAAATGATCTCTAGCTGATGAAAAGAGGATCACCAATGGACTCCTGCATTTCTCCTGAGAGGAAGGTGGAGTGACGGGCCAGGAGAGCTTCTGGGACCCCGTTCTCCGGCTGCGATGCGGGGCGGCAGACAGCAAAAGGGGCGCACCGGTTGAGGATGACGTCAGCTGACCTGTAGACTGAGCGTACTGCAGGGGCTGGCAGCGTCGTTAGTAGCGGCCGCTGCGAGAGCGGAGTGAGCCCAAGGACAAAGGGCCACCGTCTCTTCCCGCCTCTGAACGTGTACGCCAACAGCGTAACATGTTGTTCGCTGCGGCCGTGTGGAACACATGCTGGTGAGCTCAGTTGGAGAGCGGTGTCACCGTCTCGGTTATGCTAACCGGAGGCACGGGACGCTGGTCCATCTCGAACATCTTACTCCAATGAAGCCTCCATCAGGCTCGGCTCCAGAGGGCACGGAGGGACTTTCCGCTCAGTGAACCCCTGCTCTGGAGATGGGTGCAGACTGTGGAGACCAGCTCCCCCAATCTACCAGGAAAGAACCCGTCTGTGGCCTCGCCCGTAGGACGTCCTGTTGGGAGCACGAGGCCATATGGGTCAAGACGGTGAGCCAGAATGGAGCCCAGTAAACAACCTTCCCGCCAGATCATCCGAACTGGCGGGAAAGGCGTAGGATGTAAAAAAGGGTCCTTTCATGTCAGCCTCCTCCTGGGTTACGCTGGGCAACCCCTGAGGGCGCCGTCGGCCGGGAGCGGTGTGATCGCCGATGCGAAAACGAGGTGGGATGGGGTGAGCATTCACTCAGCCCCCCTCCACCGACACTACGCTCCCCAGGAGGGAATGAGCAGTGGGGGCTGCAGCTGAGCACGCCTGTCCCGGAGGAACCATCCGATTCGCTCCGAGGGTTGGCGATAAGAGGAAAAAATACAAGATGGCGTTGTCCAGCGTGTAGCGACCTGTCATTGAGAAATATTCCTCGGCACTTACCTTGAAACAAGACTGCTCGTCAGCTTCTCCTTAGGGAGGAGAACTCACCGGACGACCGGAGGTCGACTGCCGGTCCAAGCATCCTTAACAAAGGTTGGTCATCTACACAATTTTCCTTCTTTGTTCTTCTGACAGTGCTATTTTAGCTCGCTGAAGAAAAAATGGGAGCCGATTTCCCACTCTTAACGTAATTTATACGGACCGGGTGGGGCCCACACAGCAGGTGGGCGTGGACTAAATTTTTTCAGTGCTTATGCTGCGCATAACGGGATAAACCCACTAAAGCGAAGGCCTTAAAGGGCGAAGCTTATACGAAATAGAACAGCACAAACACCCTGCTGGCAACCAGCCAGACAGAGTCCATCCTTCTACCCATCATCCTGTTCCTGTCAAGTTTTTCTGAATTGACTCATCACATTTAGCATTTTATCAGCAACACTTACGGTTTTTCTTCATGCATCAAATTTCACAAGTCATTATAAGTGTTATACAACATTACTCCAAAATGCTATGTCTTAAATCATGTTAGTAGTTGTTAGAATTCATTATTATATATTTTCTGTTAGTATCTGTTAAAGAATAATAAAAATAAGTAAAAATAGTGAAAAATAAGTAAAAATAGTGAAAAATAAGTAAAAATAGTATATTCCAACTCTGTTAGCACTTGTAAAAATCTTACCTGAGATAAAAAGATCTATAAATTTGGTTTAATCTGCCTGTAACTCTGTCACTGAACATTTTAAGTGATTTGGAAGTCAAATATCTAGCAAAGTCTTTGATCCTTATATTATATACAATATTCCAGCCTAGTTTATCATCCAAAACAACCTCTGTTATTTAGCTCGTCTCATTATAGAAAAATCAATAGTCTTTACTTAAAATCATGAATTGTGTCTTTTGTGATTATCAATATTTACTTGTATTCAGTCATCCATAACACTGAAGCCTCACTGGTTGTCCCATCTGTCCAGTTTACATTATAGGTTCTCAATTCTCCTTATGGCATCTCCTGTAGAGAGAAAAATGGGGGGGGGCATACAGCCTAAAAAGCATTCACAGTAGTTATTTTAGT
>NW_023619154.1:0-13071 GCF_014905685.2 Nematolebias whitei
TCTGTCTGAGTGGAGTGGTGAGTTCACTATAATCAGGTATATAGTGTCTGCTGTACCCAGTTAAACCTAAAAAGGATAACATGTCTTGTACAGTGGTGGGTTTTGGATGATGTAGTATAGACGCCCTGTGTTCTGGCGATAGAGTTGTACCTTTAGCAGAGACCATCCTACCGAGGAAAGAGACTTGTGTACGAACTGCTTGAAGTTTAGATTTACTAACTTTAAAACCTGCATCATGCAGGTGAAGCAGGACAGCCTGAGTGGCTGTAAGACAGTCATGTACTGTTTCAGAGGCTATCAACAAATCATCAACATATTGAACCAAAGTGGTGCCTCTGGGGAGTGGAAGCTGTTCAAGAATGTTCTTTAAAACATGATTGAAAATGCCTGGCGATAATGCAAAACCCTGAGGCAAGCGAGTGTATCTATACTGACAACCGTTAAATGTGAATGAGAAAATGTCACGCAGGTCCTCTGATAAGGGCAGGCAATAAAAGGCGTTAGCCAAATCAATGCAGGTCATCCACTTCTGGTTTGGTGTCAGTTGGGTCAGTGCAACATATGGATTTGGTACTGGTGACGTAGGTGTCTTAAGTATGGCATTGATCGACCTAAGATCATGTACCATTCTGTACTTTCCAGTCCCCGCCTTCTCAACAGGTAGAATGGGAGTATTCCAGTCTGAATGTGAGTGTTCGAGGACCCCTGCTTTCAGCAACCCTTGGACCGTGTCAGTCAAACCTTGTTCAGCTTCAGGTCTATGAGAATACTGATACAACCATATAGGTTCGTTGTGCGTCAGTTCAAAAGAGATTGGGAGGCATTTAACATGACCTACATCCTCAGGTCCCTGAGACCAGAGAGATGCAGGAAGTGTGTCTAACATCTGAGGAACATCTGAATGGTCAGTTTTTTCTCTGCCATGGTCTCTGGAGATCACCTCATGTTCTAGCTTACCTACATCATGTACAGCTAAGTCAATGCTATAACAGTCGGTTGATGACGAGTAAACGAGCTGAGGTATTTGTGTTGGGACCCAATCAGTGGCAGAGACAGCAGCTTTCACCATTGGGCCCAAATCTTTAGCTTGATGTGTGGGAGCTAAAGCTAACGTGACGTGTGGGATCGCTTCAGACGACATCATGTACCACTCCAGTTGAGATGGTGTGAGGTTGACGTGAGAAGCTACGCCTTGTGGACCAACTATGAGTCGGTCTGATATTAATGGCCACTCAGTGTCCTGCAAGTGCTGAGCAAAATGCTCCCTGTAACAATCGTCAGAATCACGGTCATAAAAAAGAGTTACATGTAAAGGATCTAGAGGTGGGACATAGGGACGCAGAGCATCAAGCCAAGGCTTCCACAACAAGTAAGCAGAGTAAAGTCCTGTGTGTTCAGGTGTCTCTGGGCGCAGCAACGCCCAGTAAATGTCAGCTACTTCCTCATGTATCGGCTGTACCAAGCACTGTGATGACAAAGAGGAGGAAGAAGCAGAACAAGTCCAGGTCACACCACTTGGTAAAGTCACACGTAAACCAGTTTGTTCACACATTATTGTTGCACCAAGTTTCTTTAACAAGTCTCTTCCAAGCAGGTTGACAGGTACACGTGTGGACAAAACAAATGGATGTGTCACTGTTTGAAGTCCTGCTGTTACTACGAGAGGTTCAGTTAGAGACAGTTTTTGTTGCACCCCAGCGAAACCGATCACAGACACCGTGTCAGCACTGGCATGTTCATCAAATCCCTGCTCATTGAGGGTTGAATAAGTAGCTCCAGTGTCCACGAGGAATGATAGATCTTTATTCATGACCCTCATTTTCACCATAGGGTCTGCTCCTCCACCTATGGTGTGATTACTCTGTGGGGTGTGTCATTGCTGGTAGTATCCACCTGGTGGCGCCCAAGATGGATCCTGCTGGCCAGAGGTAGGTGCCGGTGGCGCCATCTGGTGGTTGGGAGCTGAGTAGTGATGTGCTCCTCCTCTTTGGGCGTTGGCCTGCTTGTGATAACAATCTCTTGCCCAATGACCCGGTCTGTGACAGTAACGGCAAACATCTGTTGCTCTGCCTCCCTGCGTGTAACCCCGACCGAAACCTCTGCCCCGAGACCCCCCTCTTTCTCCCCACTGCCCTCTTGACCGTCCCCGAGGGTATACAACAGGAAGCGGGGGTTGGGCAGTTACAGGACACTGATAAGCAGTATCAGAACACTGAAACACAGTGTCAGCTTGTACCATCTGTTTTGAATCTTTCTTAGTTTGAACTACATCCCTAGCCTGTTTCAATTGTAACTTTAAGAGCTGCGTTTGCATATCTTTCAGTTCAGAGGAAGTTTTAGTCTCCTCATCAGCCACACATTGCAGATGATGAATAAGATGCCGTTCCCACTGAGCAGCATCTGCTGTGGGTAAATCAGGGTTAAGTTTCATTGCCTTACTGACTGCTGCGGGCACACCATCCAATATTGCTTGTCTAAAAAAATACTTTTGATTTTCCCCTTGAGCATGGCAGTAAGTTCTGTCATACCAATCTTGTTTACACACATCTAAATATGTAGTGGGGTTTTGACCAGGCTTCCAGGTGAACTTAGGAACCCCTGTACCTTCTGGAAGGGGATAAGCCTGTCTGAGAGCGGCGGCAAGTCTCTGATACTCCAACAACATGCAAGTTGAGTCAGGTAAGTTTCTATTCCAGCCTGCAGCCCTCTCTATCTCATCCATCCTTGTAGAAGTTACACACCTTCCCAATAGTGCCCTCATGTCTCCCACAGCTAAATTAATACCTTTAGTTAAGGAGTCCACTACGTTTAACCACTTACTTCCTCCTTCTGTGAGGGGAGGGAGTTTGTCTACTAACGCCTGCACATCACCTAACGCAAGAGGTTTATAACGTATCTGATTTCCTGCCTGCAGAAGAGGAAATGAACCAGTACTTAACAATGGATCCACGCTTTCAACAGGGTTAGAAGCGTGATCTGGTGGTGGAAGAGCTGCCGACAAATCAGAAGTAATTCGTATTGCTTGTGGCCAAAAAGGATTTTGTACGTGTGTCTGAGACGGGGCAGGCAATTGGTGAGTACAGGTGAGCGGGTTTTGAGACAATCCTGCACGATTCCTCCAACCCTGCAAACCCACAAGCAGGCCCTCTCCATCATGAAAGCTGTCAGAGGGAGGTGCTGAGGATGCAAGGATGGAAGAAGTGTGCGAATCAGGGTGTCCTGAGGGATTAACAGACTGACTCCACCCATCCTTAATCACCCATTGCTGTGTGCTGTTTATATTCCCTTCACCCTCTGTGTGGAATGGTTTATTGAAGGACTGTGTCTTCTTTCCTGGTGCCGCAAATAGTTTTGCTTTAACTGGGTCTAATGACTCCGCCATCTGCTGCGAGGGGGTGTCATTAACCCCCTCCACTTGCAACGTTCCCTCTTGTAGGTGATATATGGGGTACATTCCGGTGGGGGGAGGTGCTGACTGATTGCCACTCCGGTTGTAAGGAGGGGGATCTGAACTACCCATTTCCTCCACCTTTTTCATAGGCTGTTCTACCAGCTGCGGTGTTCTCAACAAATGATATGAACCTTGTGCTACAAAAACCAATTTCAACCACTCTTTTCTTTCATAAATCACTTCTCTCATCAACTTTCTGTATTTATTCTTATGCAAGGCATTCGCTTCTCTCTTTTTCTTGTCAAATTTATCCTCATCACTCGAGCACTCTTTAATTTTATCCCACATCAAAGATATCACATCTTGTTTCTCTTCTGCATTATTTTCTATTTTTTGTAATTTTTGCACGAGAGCCTTTTTTAGCTTTTTATCATATTGCAGCAGCTCGAGAGCTTGTCGCACTATTTCTACTTGTACTTTTACCGGTTTAAAACTTTCCTGCTCACATTTTTGTAACATTACACGCTGCACCTCTGTGTCCATTCTCACAAGAAATCCAACCACACAGCACACCTCTGTTTATTGCCACTGGAAAATTCTGGAACTTTTTTATTTTTTCTTCTTCTTTTTGTACACATTCACACTGTGGTCTTATATTTGACAAAAACACAAACACAGAATAGACAAACAAAATACTGACCACATTATCAACTTACACGCAAGTCACAGACGCCAGAAATATTTCACAATGGTCACCCTTGAAATGTTGTTTTTTTTTTTTTTTTTTTAAGACAAAATGTGTTGACTCCCTTTTAATATCCTAGAAGACAGCAATACTTGTGAACCCGTGACCTCTCATTTCCACCACAGGTCATAAATTATTTTATCATCAATTTACTTTTTAGTTCTGTTTTATTTTAATCTATTCGGTGCGTGCGTCGTATTTAATTAATTAATATCTCACCCAAGTCCCGTACTCACTTAATGAACTTCCAATTTTTAAGTAAGCTTAAATTAACACTGTTTTAAGTTAGACACCACCCTAACGAGTTTACAGTTCAACTCTGTCTCAGAGTTACAGAGGTAGCGGCGGATAAATGATTTTATCCTACAACCCCACCTCCTCTGGTCCAGAATCTCGTCAGATTCTGGTTGGCTCGACAATTGCGTGTTTTCCCTGGGACTGGTTTTATTTACTTTATCTTTATTCTTACAGTCGACATAAAATTCTCTATTTAAAACTATTTATTTTTTGAGAGTCAACCACACTGAGCAACAATTTGCCTATTCGTAAGTCCAATTTACAGATTTCGTATTTAACAGGCTCTGCTTACCTCCTTCTGATGAATGACGCGTCTAGTTCAGTATGGAGACTCCGCAGGATAATTATTTCTCACATCTCGGTGGGACCTCCATTTTTGTTGTGATTTTCTTATTTCTCCACCCGAGTTCTGTAGTAACCGCTTCAATCCTGCAGATATCAGTCAAATCATTGCACATTAAATACGACAATGGCACCTTTAAGTTTATGAATATTTAATAAGTAAAGTAACACAGAAGTAATAATGTTGTCACAGATTCACAAGTAAAAACAGTGGGTTAGTTAAATGCAGTCGTTATTTTATCATATTATAATGGATGCATCCCTTAATCTGAAACAATACAACCTGCTTTTATCTTTCTCCTCCAAACTGCTCCTGGCTGCTGCGTCCCTCTCTCACACACACACGAGGAGACGACTCTTCACTTCTCTTTATCTCAGAGAAACAGGGGCGTTCCTTCACACAGAATAACTAACTTTTTAGCGCGCTTTGAGTCTGTCTGCGTTCTGATTGGTCAGTAGCAAAAGTGGTTTACATCGTGTTACATTATATAAACAGGAAATGAAGAGCCTCTTCAAAGTAAAACAGGAAATGGGTCAATTTCAAAATAAAATAAGAATTTGGAGTCAGATTCTAAAAGGAACAAATATTATTCCACAACAATTCCCCCTTTCGACCTCAAAGAAAAAGAGGTCGACATCAAGTTGAAGAATATGCTTCTCTGCGCCGAAGTGGTTGAATCTCAAAATCAGTAAATTCATATCCTCTGCGCATTAGGAGCTGACGAGCTATCTCAGGGTCACGCTTCTCTAAAGTGGAAGTGATAAGACGTACTGACAGAGATCTCAGACAGGGAATACAACAACATCCACATGTGATTAAAATAGCTGCAAATACTGCAATGGACATTAACATGGACACAATCATCTGCTTCCAGGGGCCAAACACTTTGAAGAGCCATTCATCAAGAGGATTATCTACACCAGAGTGAGATTTCATCTCATTAGACAACGTTCTCAAACCTTCAAGTGCACGGGTCACTTTTCCATCAGGGGCAGTGTTATTAGGAATAAAACTACAACACAAGTCACCAAACATGCTACACACACCTCCTTTCTCAGCTAAAAGCATATCAAGCGCCATTCTGTTTTGCACAGCCATAAGAGAAGTCGGAGCTAGTTGCTCCGCTAAGCCCTCAACAGCGTCTCTGGTAAGGTTGGACAGACGCATGACATTGTAATGTATGTAATTTATTCGGTCAACATTTTTATTTGGTGTGATTGGGAAATATGCTGAAACAACAGGTAAATTTTCAAAACCTGTCGCAATCTGATCTACTAATTTGTGCTCATCAGGAACTCCCCTAGGGATTCCTATGGCATCAATATAAGTAGTCGAGCCCACAGTGGGGTCAAAATTATGAGTTGAACGTCTCTTCCTGATGGGAGAGATGGAGGTGTCATTTAAAACTTCTAAACGAGGGCCAATCAAGGTTAACGATGCAGCTAAGCGTACTAATGCACACAATCCCACAGAGTCCTGAGGGATATGTGTTAGTAAACGTCTACCACCACAATAATAATACAGGTCAGCGCGAGCCACCTTACCCACACGAGTGTTGTCAGAGACATTTTGTTGCGTGATATTACACCATTCATTCTGAATTTGTCCTAAGGCAACTCTTTTGTTTGCAGTTGAGGTGTAATTAAAACAGTAATAGTCAAATCGTTCTACCGGAGCAAACGAGCCTAATTTGGTTATATTAGAAATAATTGGGAATAGCTGAGCTAATGTAGTGCAATTCTTAGTATATCTTCTCATAGTCAAACTTAACATGCAATGAAATCCCCAAGCGTCCTCTAGGTGTAATGGAGCTGGCTGGGTGTACAAGTTTGGTCTAGCTGCAGCACAAGCTACACATTCAGACAAAGAAGCCTGTCTAGCAGCCTCAGCGAGCCAAGCTAACCAAATATTAGAGTCAGTATAACCAGTGGACATAGCAATCACATCCACAGGGGTTAAGCTGGTATAGTCAACACTATCAATTCGCATAGGCATTGGAAACGATGACTCCTGGGTCGGAGGAGGAGTTGGGTCTTGGGCTGGCAACTCTGTAAGAGCAAGTTGTAACACCCGGAAAGGGTCCTTGCCAGTGACATCCGCGGCTACAAGCACATAAATGGGTTCCGTCACCAAGGTGTAGATCATCTCACGCTTTGTGCTGGTTAACTTATTCCAAGTTCGAACATACTCAAAGGACAATAACAAGTGTCTGTTATTTTTTGCCAAGGTGGCATGTGCCCTCCACCAATCTCTGTAATTAGTCAGATGTCCAGACATATCAGGTTTCCATGATCCCGAATACAACGTGACATAATTCCACTCAGGACACCAGAAACATTTGGATGGATTGGGACATGGACAAATATAAAAGGCTGCATTCGCAATACGGTAATCCGTACAATAAAACATGTCACAGATTGGCAGGCTTAGGGTCGTGGTGGTGTCTTTGGGATACTCTACTTTCAGCACCGGAAGGCCATACGCATCTTTCATGACTGTGTGTGGTGTCACACTCCTTCTTACCCTGCCTGTTTCACCAGTCTGCTCACACTCTGGTAAACCGGGAATGATGCAGAAATATTCAAAAGAGAAAATGAGTGACAACGCTATGGATGACAAAGCACCTATCCCTATCACAACGTACTTTGATGACCACCGCATTTTGATCTTGTAAACTGAAACTATACTCAATTAATGAAGATGTCTCGCACAGCGACCTCCACAGCAGACAGCCAGTCAAGCCGTTCCTTTAACACAAAATGAATACAAAATAACACTCTGTTAATATACTGCTTATAATTGATTATAGATATTTCTTTTTAACGTTACAAACTGAATATACTTAATACTTTCAAGCTAAGTAAATAAATGGATGCGCTCTAAATCAAGACTGCAATTAAAAGATAAGAGAAAAATGGTTAGTACACATATCATACAATATTGTTACAATCACAAGTACTCAGGGCATACCCTGGGGTGCTCAGAGACCGATCCTCCTATTGTCTCTGAGTTTTCTTCATGAAGTGTGAGACTCTAAGATGTCGTGTTTTTGTCGTATCTAGGTGTCTGTATTAAATGTGGATTTTCCAGCACCCAGTGACCCACTCAAACAAAGTCCTTCAGGGCCCGCACGCAACTTTACCAGGCTGCTTCGGTCTACAAGACATGAATGTCCAGTTTTACGACTTTAGATGGTTTCTGCCAGCTCCCTCGCTCTTCCTGGCTCTGAGGCAGGCGCACACTGGCTCCAGTGGTACCAAACGTCCCCCTTTCCTCTGAGGCGGACTGCGTGGGACGTTCGCTCTGTAACCTGATAGGGGCCCGTCCACCTGGGCTCCTGCCACTTCCTTTTAATGACCCTCAGCAAGACCCACTCCGCGGTGGGGAGACCAGGTTCCTCTGGTCTTTCTGTTAGGCTCTGTTTGTGGTGAACCTGCTGAGTAAAGTTAGACACTAATGCTTTTAACTCATCAAAGTATACCTTATGGTCCATTTTACGGTCCTCCTCACTGGTCAGTGAGCATACGGTTGGTCCTGGAAAGGGTCTTCCTGTAGTTAACTCATAGAGAGAAAAGCCAGTTCCATTATTAACAGAAGTTCTCACGCTCATTAGAGCAATTGGTAAAGCATCAACCCAGTTCAATTTAGTCTGTGCACAGATTTTGCCCAATTTTTGTTTTATGTTCTGGTTCATCCTTTCTACCTTCCCTTGAGATTGAGGATGATACACGGTTCCAAAAGCATGTTTTAGGCCTAACATTTTTTCCACAGCCTGCAGATCTGTGTTTTTAAAATGTGTGCCATTGTCTGATCTTATTTTTGTTGGAAAACCGTGTCTGGGGATGTAATGGTTAATCAGAAACTTCACCACTGTTTTGCTGTCTTCCCTTCTTGCAGGTATGGCTTCTGGCCACCCTGTAAATGCGTCAACACACATCAATACATATCTGAACCCTTTAACAGGTTCCAACATATCAGTGTAATCTAGAATCACCTCCTGTCCCGGTCGGTGCAGGAGAGGAAAATAACCTCGTTCAGGTTTTACTGTAGGCCGAATGTTGTACTTTAAACAAACAGTACAGGTGTCAACATATGCTGTTACCATATCTTTTAGATGCGGGTGTGACCATTGTCGAAGATTTCTTAACATTTGTCTGCATCCCACGTGTGCTAATCCATGTGCTTCCTGAAACACTGCCTGTTTTAAAGTCATAGGCAAGATCCACTTCTGATTCGGTCCTACCCACACTTTAAATTCACCTATTTTCTGACCTCCTCTGTTAAACCATAATGTTTTTTCCTCTGGGGAGGCTGTCGCTTGAGCCTCTGCCACAGTTTTCTCATCCCACTCATTCACTTTCTGACATTCCTCTTCCACTGTCACCATCTGGACTCTTGGCAAATAGCCAGCAGCTATCTTGGCTGCTCTGTCAGCTTGCCTGTTTCCTTCCGCTGTGTCTGATTGTGTAACATCATGACCTTTGCACTTCACAACCGCCACTTTTGCTGGCCACATCAAACTGTCAGCTAAATCCTTAATGAGTTCCTCATGTTTAATTGGTTTGTTACCTGCTGTTCGAAAACCTGCTCTTTTCCACTGTGGTAATTGTACATGAATTACACCATACACATATGCTGAGTCTGTGTACACTGTAACCTCTTTTCCTTTGCTCAATTTCAAAGCCTCAACGACTGCCTGAATTTCAGCTTTTTGAGCTGACTGATGACCTTCTAGCTGCCCTGAGCTCAGTACCTCATACTCAACACCATTCTGCTGTACCACAGCAAATCCTGATCTCAAAGACCCATCCTCACACCTGAAGCAGCAACCATCTGTGTAAAGTACATTTGAATGTGGTATGAGTTCAGTCTGTAAATCAGGTCTAATGCGTTCCTCCATGTACACTTTTTGCACACAATCATGTGCTTGTGTTGTTTGCATACCATCTGCCATGTTTATGCCTTCATGCAGGAACAATAAATTCGGTTCTGATAGGATGTTGCTCATGCGTCTTTGCTTTAAGGATGTCATTGTAAAGAGCTCAGAATTAACATACGCTACTATGTTGTGTGTCGTTAGTATGTGTAATGGGTGTCCCATGACGATATGTGCTGTTTTTGAAACAATCCTTGCCAGACCTGCTGCTGCCTGTGTACATGTTGGATGACGCTTCTCAGTACCATCCAACATCACACTTGCGTACATCAACACCTGTCTACCACCCCCCTTTTTCTGAAACAGAACACCATTAACAGTGTTTTCTGCTTCAGAAACGTCAAGAAAAAACGGGGCCGAGTAATCAGGCAAAGCCAAATCAGCTGCTCTAGACAAGAGTTGCTTCAAATTAATAAACACATGTTCTGCATCTGTGTTCCACACAAGTTTTGCTTTAAGGTTTCTGTTACCTTGATCTTTTACCATCTGTCTGAGTGGAGTGGTGAGTTCACTATAATCAGGTATATAGTGTCTGCTGTACCCAGTTAAACCTAAAAAGGATAACATGTCTTGTACAGTGGTGGGTTTTGGATGATGTAGTATAGACGCCCTGTGTTCTGGCGATAGAGTTGTACCTTTAGCAGAGACCATCCTACCGAGGAAAGAGACTTGTGTACGAACTGCTTGAAGTTTAGATTTACTAACTTTAAAACCTGCATCATGCAGGTGAAGCAGGACAGCCTGAGTGGCTGTAAGACAGTCATGTACTGTTTCAGAGGCTATCAACAAATCATCAACATATTGAACCAAAGTGGTGCCTCTGGGGAGTGGAAGCTGTTCAAGAATGTTCTTTAAAACATGATTGAAAATGCCTGGCGATAATGCAAAACCCTGAGGCAAGCGAGTGTATCTATACTGACAACCGTTAAATGTGAATGAGAAAATGTCACGCAGGTCCTCTGATAAGGGCAGGCAATAAAAGGCGTTAGCCAAATCAATGCAGGTCATCCACTTCTGGTTTGGTGTCAGTTGGGTCAGTGCAACATATGGATTTGGTACTGGTGACGTAGGTGTCTTAAGTATGGCATTGATCGACCTAAGATCATGTACCATTCTGTACTTTCCAGTCCCCGCCTTCTCAACAGGTAGAATGGGAGTATTCCAGTCTGAATGTGAGTGTTCGAGGACCCCTGCTTTCAGCAACCCTTGGACCGTGTCAGTCAAACCTTGTTCAGCTTCAGGTCTATGAGAATACTGATACAACCATATAGGTTCGTTGTGCGTCAGTTCAAAAGAGATTGGGAGGCATTTAACATGACCTACATCCTCAGGTCCCTGAGACCAGAGAGATGCAGGAAGTGTGTCTAACATCTGAGGAACATCTGAATGGTCAGTTTTTTCTCTGCCATGGTCTCTGGAGATCACCTCATGTTCTAGCTTACCTACATCATGTACAGCTAAGTCAATGCTATAACAGTCGGTTGATGACGAGTAAACGAGCTGAGGTATTTGTGTTGGGACCCAATCAGTGGCAGAGACAGCAGCTTTCACCATTGGGCCCAAATCTTTAGCTTGATGTGTGGGAGCTAAAGCTAACGTGACGTGTGGGATCGCTTCAGACGACATCATGTACCACTCCAGTTGAGATGGTGTGAGGTTGACGTGAGAAGCTACGCCTTGTGGACCAACTATGAGTCGGTCTGATATTAATGGCCACTCAGTGTCCTGCAAGTGCTGAGCAAAATGCTCCCTGTAACAATCGTCAGAATCACGGTCATAAAAAAGAGTTACATGTAAAGGATCTAGAGGTGGGACATAGGGACGCAGAGCATCAAGCCAAGGCTTCCACAACAAGTAAGCAGAGTAAAGTCCTGTGTGTTCAGGTGTCTCTGGGCGCAGCAACGCCCAGTAAATGTCAGCTACTTCCTCATGTATCGGCTGTACCAAGCACTGTGATGACAAAGAGGAGGAAGAAGCAGAACAAGTCCAGGTCACACCACTTGGTAAAGTCACACGTAAACCAGTTTGTTCACACATTATTGTTGCACCAAGTTTCTTTAACAAGTCTCTTCCAAGCAGGTTGACAGGTACACGTGTGGACAAAACAAATGGATGTGTCACTGTTTGAAGTCCTGCTGTTACTACGAGAGGTTCAGTTAGAGACAGTTTTTGTTGCACCCCAGCGAAACCGATCACAGACACCGTGTCAGCACTGGCATGTTCATCAAATCCCTGCTCATTGAGGGTTGAATAAGTAGCTCCAGTGTCCACGAGGAATGATAGATCTTTATTCATGACCCTCATTTTCACCATAGGGTCTGCTCCTCCACCTATGGTGTGATTACTCTGTGGGGTGTGTCATTGCTGGTAGTATCCACCTGGTGGCGCCCAAGATGGATCCTGCTGGCCAGAGGTAGGTGCCGGTGGCGCCATCTGGTGGTTGGGAGCTGAGTAGTGATGTGCTCCTCCTCTTTGGGCGTTGGCCTGCTTGTGATAACAATCTCTTGCCCAATGACCCGGTCTGTGACAGTAACGGCAAACATCTGTTGCTCTGCCTCCCTGCGTGTAACCCCGACCGAAACCTCTGCCCCGAGACCCCCCTCTTTCTCCCCACTGCCCTCTTGACCGTCCCCGAGGGTATACAACAGGAAGCGGGGGTTGGGCAGTTACAGGACACTGATAAGCAGTATCAGAACACTGAAACACAGTGTCAGCTTGTACCATCTGTTTTGAATCTTTCTTAGTTTGAACTACATCCCTAGCCTGTTTCAATTGTAACTTTAAGAGCTGCGTTTGCATATCTTTCAGTTCAGAGGAAGTTTTAGTCTCCTCATCAGCCACACATTGCAGATGATGAATAAGATGCCGTTCCCACTGAGCAGCATCTGCTGTGGGTAAATCAGGGTTAAGTTTCATTGCCTTACTGACTGCTGCGGGCACACCATCCAATATTGCTTGTCTAAAAAAATACTTTTGATTTTCCCCTTGAGCATGGCAGTAAGTTCTGTCATACCAATCTTGTTTACACACATCTAAATATGTAGTGGGGTTTTGACCAGGCTTCCAGGTGAACTTAGGAACCCCTGTACCTTCTGGAAGGGGATAAGCCTGTCTGAGAGCGGCGGCAAGTCTCTGATACTCCAACAACATGCAAGTTGAGTCAGGTAAGTTTCTATTCCAGCCTGCAGCCCTCTCTATCTCATCCATCCTTGTAGAAGTTACACACCTTCCCAATAGTGCCCTCATGTCTCCCACAGCTAAATTAATACCTTTAGTTAAGGAGTCCACTACGTTTAACCACTTACTTCCTCCTTCTGTGAGGGGAGGGAGTTTGTCTACTAACGCCTGCACATCACCTA
>NW_023619155.1:0-12981 GCF_014905685.2 Nematolebias whitei
ATTTCTCCTTCTGCCTGGCTCCTGAGTTAGTGGGGATGCTGTCTGCTCTGTGATACAGAGTCCTGATGACTCCTAACTTGTGCTCCAAAGGGTGATGGGAGTCAAACTGCAAATACCGGTCTGTGTGGATGGGTTTGCGGTACACCTCGGTTTGCAAAAGTCCTCTATCAGAGACTGAGACCTCACAGTCCAAGAAAGCCAACCTGCCATTTTTTACATCTTCTCATGTGAACTTGATGTATTTATCCACAGAGTTGATGTGGTCAGTAAAATGTTGGACTTCCTGAGATTTAATTTTAACCCAGGTGTCGTCAACATACCTGAACCAATGACTTGGTGGTGTCCCTGAAAAGGACATCAAGGCTCTCATTTCTTTTTTTTTTTCTTTTTTTTTTTTGTTGATGGCCTCCCATCTCCCCTTACAGCCATTCTCTCCACACCATTATTATGAAATATTTATTCTAGTGATTATCTAGTGTAGGTTTTTTTTTTAATAGGATAGAAAGAAAGAAAAGACAAAGTAAGACTCCAAAATATAAGAAATATACACAAAGAGAGCACACGGCAAAACACCCGGCCACTATCTGTTCACCTACAAAGAACATGACAAAACACAGCAACAAAATACATATGTATAAAGAACTTAAAATATTCATGGCTTTGCAGTAAGTTTCCATAAATATATGTGCCCATACCTACGCCTATATACATACATACATACATATACATGAATATACATTCATATACATATCTATAATTCTACATATAAAGCCTACATAAGAATCCCTGCATCTATTTGTGTGTGGTTGTGAGCATGCATAAGTGTATAAGGCTTCTCTAATAGAACATTTAATAGTAACTGTGAAGCAGCAGAGATCCGACCCCCAAGACCAGAGGCAGACGAAAAAGGGGGGACCAGAGCCCAAGACCCCAGGAGGGACCCTGACCACGGAGCCCCCAGGGCCACCCACACAGGACGAACCACTCACCCACCCCCCAGATCGGACCCAGGGGAGAACCGGAAGATCCCCACCAGCGACCACATACAGTGACCCCCCGGGGCCAACAGCGACAAACTCATAGGCCCCCACCGGAACCCGCCGCACCGATGCAGGTCCAGGCCCGGGCACCGAGGCCCGAGCACCGAGGACTCACACCACCCAGGCCAAGGCCTGACAGGGCCAGAGGACCCGAGCCCCACCAGGCAGACACCAGGCCGAGCCGGCACACGCCCAAGCGCCCAGCCCCCTACACCAAGGGCCCCAAGCGCGCCGGCAGGCAAGGACTCACCCCACCAGGGGGCCGCGCGATAGGGGCGTGATGCCAAGCACCCCCAGTTGTATCAAAGAGGGGGCAGTCCGAGTCTCGGCCTAACAAATACCCATTCATACACAGACACAATCACACAGTCCCAGCCTCATTCTCACACTCACTCACTCAAAGACATACAATAACGATACATTTCATTCTTATTCCCGATATGCACTCTATACCCCCCAGGTCCAAGACATGTACCCCCCCCCCCATCTACAGGGGGCAGCCTATGCCCAAACCCAGGAGGTAGACCCATTCATTCTCGAGCGGAGAGGAGCCAATATCCCAGAACCGGCCCAGGCCACGCCCAGCAGACAGGACACCCCCGGCACGAAGAGGTCACGCCACTGATCACCCCCACACACCGCCAACAACCAAGCACGCGCCCCCAGCCGACGGCCCGCCAGGCCCCGGCAGCCACCCCAGCCAGCGGGCCAACCATGGCACCCAAGAGCCAAGCTCAGGGGGTCCAAACAACCCAGGGAGAGCACAGCGCCAGCACCGTCCACGGCAATCCCCCAGACCCCGAACCCCCACATAGTCCTGGTCAACACCCGACGGCCTGCCCTTCTCCCGGACCCCACCCCCGGAATGGCAGTTAGGGAACTAGGGGGGGAAGGAATAATAAAAAAAAAATAATAATAATAAGACCCTGACACATACACCCCCGCCCCTAGATGTGCTGTTGATGTGTGTTGTTGTATAGTGCCATTAAAAAGGAAAGAAGAAGGAGCAAAGGCTGGCATGATGCCAGTTTCCCCTCCACCCCAACTCTCTCCAAACCCTAGTGTCTAAATGCAACCGTTGTAACTGAGCACAGGCACAGGGGGTGAGAGTAAGGTCATCCCACCACCCATAGCCATGTGCCCACCTCAAGTTCCTATATGTGAATGTCATGAGGATGTTATGAATGAATGTCTAAGGTGTACAATAAAATTGAGTCCCAGGTGGCTATGGTGAACAGAGATGTAAAATTGTTGCAGCACACCCGAGCCCAAACAACCCTAAATGTGTAGAATTGAAATGAAGAGGGTGGAGGTGCATGGTGAGGGATGGGGAGAAATATAACTGTGAGAGCAAATGCTCCCACAGGGTGTCAGCTCCCCCACTGACCCAACAGCCCCCCCCCCCCAGTTCCCCAAGGTCCACCCAGGGATTGAGGCCAAGACACCTCTCCATCTGGACCGACCGCCAGGCCCGCTGAGCTCCAGACCAGAGAGGGACAGAGCCCCGAGGGCTGCCAGAAGCAGTACCAGCAGCCTACACACCCGAGGGCTGCCAGGACCCCCACAAACCGCAGTCAGCCCGCCACCAGATGAAGCCAAACCCCACCAGGACGACCCGGCCAAGAGCGCCCGCCCAACCGCCGACAGAGCCAGGAAGCACCGGGAGCGAGCCCCCACCACAGGAAAGGGGCCAGCCAGTCGGCCATTCACAGTCCTGGGCCACCCCCAACGACATCCACCCAGTCCCCACCCCAGAAGAAATAGTACACCCACCCCTCATTCGGACATCTCTCAAAACATATAGCACACTAGACACCTAGGCTGGGTCAAACTACCCCCTCTTAGGGGCCACTGGTCACGCCCCCAAACACCCAATCCCCCAGCCCATGAACCCACAACCCACCAGCGAGCCGAAGGCCCCTGCCCAGAACCGGACACCAGAGCGCAAGCTGGCCCAGAGCCCGGCAACCCGCCCGCCAGAGCCCAAGCTCCCCGATCCCCACAGGCCCAAGCCCAGGGGCGACAAGCCCCTAGAACCCCAAGCCCCCTCGCTCACCCCGAACCCACCCCAGCACAGCCAGGCTACCAGATTGGTGACCCACGACCGCCGCCACAGACCACCTGAGGGCCCACATGCAGCCACCAGCAGACATCCCCCAGAACCACCCAGGCCCTCCCCAAGGGGAAAGCAGTGCCCCCCTGCCCAGGTACCCCCAAGAGCCCAGCCCCCGGCAACCCCCCCGGTGCCCCAAACCCATACACCCGCCTCCACATCAACCCCAAGGCCCCACAAGGTCAGATCCCAGACTACCCACCCTCACTATGTAACAGAGCCGATCAAAGGAGCCCAGAGAGATTGATCCAATGTGTCGGCAGATGCTGTTTCAAGACTAATATGATCTAACAAAAGATTTTTATACTGATTAATGGTAAGATTATTTTTATTTTTCCAATTCAGGAGTATGGTTTTCTTTGCGATGCATAAGGCAGTGAAAATCATGCGACATCTATTTTTTTCCAGGGTAACATCTTCCAAAACAGCCAATAAGCAAACAGACGGAGAGAGTGGAATATTACATTTCAGACATTTAGGCAAGTCTTCACAAACCTGGACCCAGAACCTCTGAACGGGTGGGCAGAACCAGAGTGCATGGATATAATCATCAGGAATATTGCCTGTGCACTGTGAGCAGTTGTTAGAGGATGTAAATCCCATCCTAAACATTTGCTGACCTGTATAATGTACTCTATAAAGAACATTAAGGCTCTCTTTTCTACCTCCTCCATGTACAGGTTGGCAACAATAGGAGAAACTTGAGACCCCATAGCACACCCATGTTTCTGCCTACAATATTGCTCCCATATGTGAAGTAGGTTGACTGCAGGCACAGTTTCAAGAGTTGACACAGTTGTTCTGTGGAAAGTGTGGTCCTGCTGCTCAGAGTGGTGTCTGATTTTAATCTTAAACTGACCACCTCTACTGCATCATCAACAGGAATGCACGTAAAGAGTGATGTGACATCAAAAGAGACCATTGTTTCATCAGTCTCCATGATGACATCCCTCACCGTATCCACAAAGTCCATGGTGTTCTGTATGTGGTGTTCTGAGCTACCAACTAAAGGGATGAGTACAGATGCCAAATATTTAGATTTTTTTTGTTTGTTTTGTTTTTTTGAATGTCCAGAGGACCAGATTGAACTTTTTTGGATTCTTATATTTCTATTCAGCCTCTTGTGTTCTCAATTTCAAGAAACATGTTTACTGTTGGATTTGATATCTTTTATATCTTTTTATATTTTTTGACAAGCCTTGACATTTCTCTGATGATGTGAAATGATGCATTTTCTACAAGGTGTGTGTTAAGTATAATCATACACTAATTACTTCATGTTATATATAATCTCACAAGCGCTAAGTATAATCATACACTAATTACTTCATGTTATATATAATCTCACAAGTGCTAAGGATAATCATGCAGCAGGAAACAATCCTTCTTGGTTCTCTGAGTAAAGCAGCTGAGAGTAAGTGTCCTGCGTTCCAAAACAAAGCTCGTAAATCAACCCTTATCAGTAGAAGAATGAGCGAGGCCGTCTGGGGGCTTTCGGAGTAACCCTGGAGATAAAATCTGCTCCTGAGTGGCTGAACATGGTGTCTCTCGGACCATCAAGAGGTTTTGACATCCAATCACAAGTCTGTCCGAACCCAAAAGGGCAGGACATGAGAAACCTATAAATCTCGCTTAGACACAGGGTTTGGTTGAACAAACACGAGGCTGATTGACCAGGCAAGGTTTGCTCTGACGTTCTTCCTCAGACTGCATTCTGATTACATGTAATATCTGCATACTTTAACTTTGTCTCAATTAAATCTTTAATACTAAGGTGAAGTGCTCCTGAAATTCCGTGCTTGGGTCATTTGAACACCCCAAAATCCTTCAGATGATGACCCCGACGTGATGATCTTCGAGCACACGAGGAACGGTGAGATTCGACCCATGAGCGGAGCGGCCATTCGCATACAGAGGAGAGGCGCCTCACATTAAAACAGGTAAGCAAGCGGGTTACCTAAGTTGGCCGAAAGGCCCAAAAACTCCGCTATTCGGCCGTAAACCAAATTGAGCCTCTGGATGGGCATGGTGTGTTCTGTCTCCTGAAATAAAGGAGGAATAGCAGCTATAGTTAATATAATAACTAGAGGCATTGAGTACGGAGCTTAAAGTGTACAGAATATAGAATAATAGAGTACAAATAAGAAAGACAGAGCGCTAAGACTAAGGTCAAAGAGAAAAGTGAAGATAAGAGATAAGAGAAAAAAAAGACTAAGAAGGCCAATAAACAGAAATAAGGGAAGAAGAAAAATCCTAGTAGTATCTCTGCAGTAGCGCACCTCCTATTGGTCGACGGGCCAGTAGTTAAACGTAGACTGGGTCACATGAGCTCAGCTGACGTCGGGCTGGGGAATTGAGGGACCCCTTAAACGGACGGAATTGGCAAATAAAACTAGGATTAAAACGCGAGTCGGGGACCGTGGAAAATGTGTGAATAAATTAATAAAAGGAGAAACCACGCTATAAAAAAAACCAAAAAAAACCTCATAATTTAAAAATCTACACACGACGCGATGAATAAAAAACTCATAATTTAAAATTCCACACACGAGGCAATAGAAAAAATTTAAACAATTAAAATGCATAAAAAAGGAGTGAAGAAAATGTATAGTGTCATTTGAAGAACAAGGAAACAGAGGGGAGATGTGCAGACTCATCTGTCTGTGTGTGTGTGTGTGTGTCTGTGTGTGTGTGAAACGAGTGAGGCTCATCTCTGTGTGTGAATAAACGAGCAAAAGACACCTCGGGTGGAGGTTGATGATCAGTGTTTTGATCGGTGCAACAAAAAAGCTGACACTGTTTTTAGATCGAGGCTTGTGTGTGCTCCGATCAACGCGCGGTCAGCAGCTCGTGGAGTGAAAGGATTACAAAATAAAGTTTGAGGGCCGTATGAGAGTGGTTTATGCTGAATGAGAGATGGAGCCCCTCGAGTAGAGTAATGTGATATATAAAACTGTGAAAAAACAATCAAATCTGGTAGTAGCGGTAATCAACCGAGTTTATGCGAGAGACGGAGCAAGAAGGAGAGAACTAAATGTAATGTTGACACAGCTGGTCAAAAAAGAAGATGAGAATTCCAGACAGCCACTCACAAAAATAGTGTGGGACAGTGTCAAGCAAATGCAATTGGAGATACAGGGACTCGCAGAAAAAATGGTGACATGCAAGTCTTTCTGGGGCCGCAGACAAATTAAAAAGGACCAAAAGAACCATGCAATAGTCATAAAAGCTTATGAAGAACTGGCACTCATTTGCCAGAGTGTGCAGGGGTTGAATCAGGAGGAGCACACAGGGAAACAACCTCCACCCTATTTGACTTCTCAGACCTGTCCAACGGCACCCCCTGCTGGAGTGTACCCAGTAATGCACGTGACATCAGGGACCATACACATAGGGAATGAGAGCTGGAAAGAAGTGGAAGAGGAGGCAGGTGATGAAGGAGGGATAAGCCGAAGGATGGAAGCAGAACGAAGGAGAGACATCAGCCAGCAGCTGGCTGAACAGAACCAACAACCTCTGAGAGGAGCCTCAGATTCAGGAGCGACTGAAATAGAGACAACATGAGCAGCAGAGGCAGGAACGAGCACTCAAGGTGTTGGGAGGAAAAAATCAGCGAAGACTCGAGTAGCAACTACATCAGAACAAATGCAGAAAACAGTAAATTTTGAAGGAGAACTGACTGGGACGTTTGAAGATTCAGATGAGGAGCAGCCTATAGGTAGGAGACTAGCCAGAGAGAGGAAGCAGACAGATAGGTTGACTTATGGCGACCTGGGGCACCAACTTCGAGACAAGACAGATTGCGTAGTTGAGGATAAGGAGACACGACTGCTCCTGACTGGGGACACCGTAGGGAGCAATTTGCCGTTAATCACCATACCAGGACTGTCGGGGGGAGCTCAGAGATATAAACCATTTGCTATGAGGGATATAGAGGCCATTGTAGATAAGCTACTACCACTAAAGTGGGAACACAAACACTGGCTCATCCTTTTGTGATTGCGAAAAATGCACCAGCGAATCTCCTTGGGAGAGATCTTCTCATAAAGCTTGGAGCGTCCATTCTTTGTGCACCTGATGGACTGATTGTCCGGCTCCCGGATGGAACTACCTTGAACTGTGGCCAGGTCACCATTTCCCACTCTCAATGTGTGATCCAACCCGTCCAAGACGAGTATGCTGACATTTACTGGGTGCTGATTGAACCTGAAATCCCTGGGGGAATGGGTGTTTTCTCTGCATACCTGGCGTGGGAGCCCTGGTTCCGGACTCTTGAGCCATACACGCTGCTCTCAGACCTCTTACATGTAACCCTCTGTTATGACAGAAAAGGTGACGAGGTTTTTCAGGATCACTTTGCAGAGCAACTACAAGGGAAAATCTGGTCAATTAAAACAGGTAACATTTATGCGGGAAAACAAGGGGTGGCAGCTATTGTAAACTTAACTCTAGACCAAGAAGCTTGGCATATGATGAGCACAGAAGCAGTGCCTCACATATCACTGGGCTTAAATCCAAAATATCAGGCTAAAGATTTGGGTCCAATGGTAAAAATGGCTTCAGAAGCCAAAGACTGTGTAAAAACAGCTGTACAACATGTCTGGTTCTCGCCTAGCTGTAAGTGTTATTCAGTGGATTCTGAAGCAAATGATGTAGCTTTATTACAGCACGATGTCCTCCCCATGGAGCATGGACGTGAACAGACTGACCACCCGCTCGCGTGTCAGCTGATGGATAGAATGCCTGAATCGTTATGGTCTGCAGGACCCACGGACGTGGGACTGACAAACTGCACTCCCGTATCGTTTCAGGTCCAAAACACATATCCCATTTGGCTAAAACAATATCCACACAAACCCATCGCTGAAGAGGGAATTTCTGAAACTATAGAGGGGTTAAAACAAAGTGGGGTCTTGGAACCCTCATACTCTGATTGGAACACACCAATTTTACCTGTACAAAAGCCAGGTACAGGCAAATTTCGTATGGCACATGATTTGAGAGCCATAAATAAACTACTGGTCACGCCCACCGTGCCAGTACCGAATCCCTATGTGGCCTTAAGTAACCTGACCCCAGAACATGAATGGTTCAGCTGCCTGGACCTCGCGAATGCCTTTTTCTGCCTTCCCCTCGCAGAAGAATGAAGAGACATATTTTCATTCATATATCGTGGAGAAAAGTTGCGATATATGAGACTGCCGCAAGGGTTTGCGCTCTCACCGGGGATTTTCAATCAAGTGTTAAAACAAGCTCTAAGCGATATAGAACTGCCACAGGACACGGTGCTTGTCCAGTATGTTGATGATTTGTTAATCGCAAGTCATACTGCACAAGACTCGTTACAAGCCACAGAAGCCGTGTTGTGACAGCTACATGCCTCCGGGTTTAAAGTAAGTAAAAATAAACTCCAAGTGATGCGAAAACAAGTATCTTTCCTAGGGAGAATTATCTCTCAGAAGGGAGCAGGCCTTTCTTATTCACACCGCGACATCATCCTACATCATCCAAAACCGCTGACAGTGAAAGAAATGCTGTCATTTCTGGGCCTGACAGGTTACAGCAGAAATTACATCCCAAACTACACAGGCCTAACACAAACTTTGCGCGCCTTGGTTAAGCAGAAAGGAATGAGAAACCTCACAGCTCCATTGGATTGGACTGAGGAGGCTGAAAGAACATTTATTGACATAAAACTGCATCTCAGCAGAGCAGCTGAGTTAGCTCTCGCTGACTATGGAAAACCCTTCTATTTGGATGTTTCTGAAACAGGAAGAGTGATAAATGGTGTCTTGTTTCAGAAACATGAGGGGGGTAGGATGAGATTAATGTATGTTAGCGTTATGCTAGACAACACAGAAAAAAGACATCCGCCATGCACACAACATGCAGCAGGTATGGCCAAACTGATTCAGAAAACAGCTCATCTGGTGATGGGACATTCTCTACATGTGTTGACCTCACACAGTGTAGTTGCATATGTTAACTCAGAAAACTTCACTATGTCACCATTAAGACAACAGCGTATAAACAAAATCTTGGAAGCACCAAACTTGTTGTTTACTCATGAAGGGATTAACATGGCAGACAGAGTAGGCACTGGGGAACCACATGCATGCCAAAAGAGGGTGGAGAGAGATGAGAAGGTTAGACCAGACCTAGAAGCCACACCTATGGAGGAGAGACATGTTCTATTCAGTGATGGTATATGTTTCCGTCAAGAGGATGGACAGCTCAGTGCTGGCTACGCGGTGGTACATCAAACAGACCAGGGGTATGAGACAATAGTTCAGGAGAGACTGTAGGGAGCTCAGTCAGCACAGAGGGCTGAGGTAAGGGCCCTAATTACAGCCCTACAGTGGGCTGAAGGAAGAAAAGTCACCATTTTCACTGACTCAGCTTATGCTTTTGGAGCAGCGCACGTGGAGCTGGCTCAGTGGATGAGAGGAGGTTTTTTAACAGCAAATGGAAAGCCAATTAAACATGAAAAAGACATGAAAGAACTAACAACAGCCTTGATGTTACCTGCAAAGGTAGCCATCGTAAAGTGTAAAGGACATGACACAGAGACATCAAACACGGCCAGAGGTAACTCTCAGGCCGACCAGGAGGCCAAGAGGGCATCAGGCTACATCACTGGGAGTCAGATGATGCTTGTTACAGCTGAAGAGGAATGTGGAATGAGATGGGATGCTGAAACGGTACCCTGTTGTCAACAAGGAGCAGTTCCACAGGAGAAATCAGTGTGGATTGAATATGGTGCTGAACAAAAGGATGATGGACTCTGGACAGGACCAGGAAACAGTGGATGGGTCCTACCATTGACCTTACAGAGGAGAGTTTTTGAAGAAGCACATGGTTTGGCTCATGTGGGGGCACACCAGATGGGGAAAAATGTACTTAATTGGTGGCACCCTCACATGAAATCTACGATTAAAGCATTTGTGAAAAGCTACACTGTGTGTAATTTGTACAACTCTAAACCAACCATTAAAACGCGTGAGCAAGGGAAATTTCCAATAAACATGACACCGGGTCGGGAGACAATTATTGACTACACAGATATGATTCAAGCGATACGAGGATTCAAATATCTGTTGGTTTGCGTGGATGCCTTCACGGGGTGGCCAGAAGCTTGGCCACCCTGTCAGGACAGTCAAACAGTCGTTAAGTGCTTAATAAACCATTATATACCGAGACACGGGTTTCCAACTAAAATAAGGTCAGATAATGGAACGCATTTTAAAAACTCAGATCTTCAGAAGGTTGAAAAAGCATTAGGATTGAAGCATGCTTTTGGGACAGTTTACCACCCTCAATCTCAGGGTAAGGTTGAAAGATTAAACAGAAACCGCAAACAAAAAATATCAAAGATCTGTGCACAGACTCATTCCAATTGGCTTGATTCATTGCCCATAGCGCTCATGGTCATTAGAGCATCGATCAATAGGGGTACAGGTTTCACCCCTTATGAATAAACAACAGGAAAGTTTTTCCCTGGGCCTCAGCAAAATCTCGAGTGGCCCTCGGAACAGGTAATGAACATGTCACACAAGATGTATTATAACACACTCAGAGCTTTGTTGTCCAGTTTTGCTCAACAGATTCCAGATTCTAGTACTCCTCAGGAAGAGGAGCCGGAGAGTCTCACTTCAAACTGGGTCCTGCTGAGAGTGGTGAAACGTAAGTGGACGGAACCAAGGTGGACGGGGCCGTACGAGATCAAAGACCGTACCTCACACGCAGTACGTCTGAAAGGAAAAGGCTCCACGTGGTTTCATCTCAGCCTATGTGCACCTGCTGAAGAACCCCACCGCTCGCTGAAAGAAGTCGAAGCAGACCTGCTGGAACTGCAGGAGTAAAGATCCCCACGGCAGCTGGAGGAGGTGATCTGACCTTCGTGGGAGTTCATTCTTCGCCCAGTGTTGAAAAAGGCAGCAGCAAAATTTGGAGAAGAAGTCTCCGCTCTGCCTAAGTCGGTCAGACAGGTGGAACGGGGAAGGAAAGAAGATTCCCAGCCCTGACGTGAAGAAACGAAGACGCGACACACTGATATAGGTTGACTCACTGCACACACGTCATTTAAAACGTCTGCTCAGACTGATAAAGTTTCTGAGGACTTTACATGAAGACATCTCCGCGGGCTGAATCCCGCTGAGCACCAAAAGGACCCTTGTGGATGAACAAGGCATCCCACCGCAAGCTCAAGCACAGAAGACCTGTTAGCTAGGAGTGTTTAATATGAGTGTTTATCTTTTCTTTCAGTCATTCTGAGGAAAACAACCAGAGCTTTTAAAAGGGTCGGTGGATTCAATTGAGAACTCTAAATATTCAAAATTTTACTCCATTCAATTGAACATCATAATCATTCTGATCATTCTGCATCATAATCTGTCTCACTTCACTTCCGGCGAGCTGATGGACAGCAGCTCCCTCCGGCTTCTCTGCAGTCTTTTATCATCAAACTGACCCGTTTTTCGAACCGGACTAAAGCTGGTCCTCCTTCCAACCGAATTCAGTGTTCAGTGACTCAGAGAGCCGGACGGGACCGTCCAAAAAATATTTTGGCCCAGGACCGATCGGCCGCTCCCCCCCCATCGGTCACTCTGAGCGCACCCTGCCAGCCAGGTGACCCCTCGAGCTGGGGAGTCGACGCACGAAGGTCCGGTGTTTTTTCTCTCTCTCTCTGGACCTCAACGAACTCTTATCTGGACCTTTGTGGTTCTACCTGGTTCCGACAAATATCGCCAGGTGGTATTTCGCTCATTTTCAGCTGGACTGGCCCTCGTGGTGTCTCCATAGGTGTGGGGGAAGTGTACCTGTGTCCCTCGAATTGGACCAGAACCGAACCGAGGTGGCTGTGGGGGAATTCGTCTTCAACAGAGCCGGTCTCAGCTTCAGTGAGCAGCCCGTTACTTTTACTGAAGGACGATCCACCTCCGTGGAGTCGTTGTGGTCACCTGGAGGAGACGCTCCGGTGCTTTGAAGCGCCGCCGGACTAGAGCAGAACCGCGCCGCCAGACCGGGCCGCCGGACCGGAGCAGAACCGGGCCAGGGATATCTTCAGCCTCTTCGTCTCTCGTGCTTGGAGCGCCGGAGCCGAACTGGAGCAGAACCGGACCAGTTGCCGACTTCATCCTCAGCCTCTCCGGTCAGTCTCGCTTTTCACCGGGGGTGCCCCGTGCTGTCGGGTGCTGAGAAGCGGAGGAGCAGCGTGGAGGAGCAGCGTGGAGGAGCAGCGTGGAGGAGCAGCGTGGAGGAGCAGCATGAAGGAGCAGGTCTGCGTGGTGCTCGTGTGAAGTTCGGAGTTTGTATCGGAGCTGCTGCAGGCCTCCATCCAAAATCACCTGGATAATAATTAATTTTATTCCGGATCACGCTGTTGGCCCCTGTTGACCTGAAACGAGCTTGGATCATGCCTTTCTCGTCAGGAGGATTTTCTGGCAGCTTGCTCTGCTATTTGCTGCGAATTATCTGTCTCTGTTTCGGCCTGTTGATTCTGGACCCAGCTTCTGTTTCCCATGGGAGCATCCATCCTCAGCCCAACTCAAACTGCAGTTGGGCCAACTCGTCGGGTTTGTTTGCCCATTTGAACTGTGACGTTTTATGGTCTGAAACTTTTCTGCATCATTCATATTACTGTCACTATTTTCAGTTCTCAGATTATCTGGAGTCACTGAATCTTGTTAATACACCTGAATCTGTCCATCGCTGCAACTTTCACTGTTTTTGGGTTCTGAATGATCACGTCTTCATTAATGTTTCTCATGGTTCGATTATGGGGGCTAATTGTCACACTGTTAACTCCTGTAATTACACATCAGTCAC
>NW_023619156.1:0-12967 GCF_014905685.2 Nematolebias whitei
TGGTCGGTAAGAGGAACATTGAGTTGGATCTTTTCCTTTCTTTGCAATGAGGGTAACGCAGGCCTCTAAGAAAGATTTTGGAAAGGATCCTTGGTCAAACAACTCTGAGAGAACTGAGTGTAAGAGTGGGGAGAGTAATGGAGAACATTTCTTTAAAAATTCAACAGGCCCGGACATTTGCCACACTGCATTACCGAGACAGCTGACACAATTTCTGTCAGGGATATTGAGATCTCCAGTGCATCTTTCAGGTTGGGTGTGAGTTTCGGCATATTGATCTTTTCGAGAAAGTGAGAAGATAAATTCTTGTTGGTTTGGGATTCTGAAGTATATAAATGAGTATACAAGTCCTTAACTGCTTTGTTAATTTGTAAATGATCTAGAGTTATGGTGCCATCCTTTAATTGGATCTTAGGGATGATTTGCTTAGCCATGGCACCCTTCAACTGATTTGCCGGTAGTGTTCCTGACTTTTCTTCATGTATGTAAAATGTGGATTTACTTTTCAAAAGTGATTGTTCTATTTGACTTATTGTGTGGTCAATAAGTCAAACGTAGTTTTGAGTTATTTTGTTGTTGTACAGATTACGGCATTTGTTTTGAGCATACTGTTTATCAATTTCTTTTATCTGCTGGGCTAAATCAGTTATTTCTTTTTGAGATTTTTGCCTCAGCCAGGCGGTATATGAAATTACTTGCCCCCTGAAATAGGCCTTAAGGGTGTCCCAACCAGCTGACAGTGGGATCCCAGGAGTTCTGTTAATGGATAGAAAGAAGGTAATTTCTTTCTCTTATGAGTGATGAACATGAGAGAAAAAAGAATATTCTCTCTCAGCTGTGTGTAAAAAACACCACACATCACACAGGCCATACTTGGATAAAAAGGCACGGATAGTGTGGGATGACCTGCTGACTGTGGCAGGGTTTGTAGAGGATCTGTCCAAAACTGAGTCCAGACAGCAGTTCAAGTCACCACTGAGTACCAGTGAGTATGTGTTTAGGTCTGGGAGCAGTGAAAATAATTTCTCAGCGAAACCGACATCATCTGTGTTCGGGGCATAAACGTTAATGAGCACTACTGGTGTGTTGTACAATTTGCCAGAAACAATCACAAAACGACCATACTTATCTGAGTTAACTTCAAAAGGTTCAAAAGAAATGACTTGACTTATGAGGATTGAGACACCTCGAGCCTTTGCTCGAAAGGAAGAATGAAAACTCTGCCCATGCCATGTTTGCAGTAATCATTTGTTATCTTCACTTCTTATGTGAGTCTCCTGCAGAAAAGCAATGTCTGTGTTTAATTGTTTTAAATGAGAAAGCACCTTCCTTCTTTTAACGGGGTGGTTCAAACCTTTGACATTCCAGCTTGACAACACCAACTGACCACTCATATTACTAATCATTTGTATAAGAAAAATAGGTAATACAATCGAATGTGTGGATGGCTGTGCAGTTCTTGGCAAAGTGAAAGAAAAGATAAGTTAATGGCAGTGATGAACCCCCCCCATTCCCCCTTCCCACCCTGGACAGCTGCAATAAACAAAAGCAGCAAGCCCCATAAAAAATAAGGCTCCTGTTTTAACTTCTAAACTAATGCACCAGCATAATTACAAAAATAGTGTATAAGCACTTCACAAAACAGTTTTAAAGTATGCAAAGTCAAAAAATTATGCACATGGATGTATGTGTAAACACACGTGCACACATACAACCATAAAGTTATATTAAATTAATTTAAAATAGTCATCAGGTAAACAAGAAGAGGAAAAATGTTAATAGTTCAAGAGAATATATTGAAACATTATATATTTCACACATTTTTAAATATGAATGCTTCAATTTTTTATATGCCTAAATACAAAACCAAAAAGCCACACTCTTTTAAGGCACTGAAAACTAAATGGTCTTAAATAATCAGAATATGGGCAGAGTCTTTCTCATCTGTTCATCACCTCAGGTAAACAAAAGTGTATAAACAAAGCCAGTGCGGAAACAGCGTGTTGCTCAGCAATCAAAAGAAAAGTTAAATATTACTTGTGCTATGAAGCCTGAGGTAAGGTGTCCATGTACTTCTGCGCCTCCTCCACAGAGCCCAGCCACCTTCTGTGCCCATTAGGTAAAGTCACACGGAGTCGGGCAGGAAATAAACCCAGAGTATAGTGAAGCCATCACATCCTTATATTCCACGCGCTGGTTAAGGACTTAAGGGGTGTAATCCTCCACGATTTGCACCGATTTCCTCCTGTATTCAAGTTTGCCTCTGCATCGAGCCTCCCTAATGAGGAGCTCCTTCACCTAGACCCGGTGCAGTCACAGGATAACCGGGCGCGGCTGCTGGTCCGAGGCGGGTTTCGGGGCCAGGGTTCAATGAGCCTGGTCCAGTTCGGGCGGAGATGGAAGAGTGTCACGCCCGTAGATGTCGCACAACAGATTGGAGAAGTCTGTGGGGCGTCCGCTCTCAATAGACTCTGGTAGGCCCAGAATTTGAATTTTCTGCTGTCTGCTTCTAATTTCTAAGTCCTCTACGAATTTTCTGCTGTCTGCTTCTAATTTCTAAGTCCTCTAGTTTAGACTTTAGTCTGGCATTGTTCTCCTGAAGAGTTGAACAGTTGTTTTCCACCTCCATCAGGCGCTGGCTCAGGTCATCAGTGGCAAGTTCCAATAATGAGATACACTGGCCATGTTCCTCCACCGCGAGCTGGGTCTGGTCCAGTTTGACATCCAGCTGATTGAAAGTTGCTTTGAACTCAGCTGACAGCGCCGCACGGTGCTCCTCAAGCAGCAACATAATGGCCTCAAGGGTTAGGCCAGCGTCATCTTTCTTACTCAATTTTGTCGACTTTTGAGACAATTTTAAAATGAAATCTCATTAAAAAATGTTTGGAGGTTAGGTGTGCGATATTGGTAAAAAAAAAAAAAGTAAATGTAGAGGGCTTGGTAGTGCTAGGAAGTAAGTTTTAACCAGAACACTGGCAAAGCACGGCTACTCCATCTCACGACCACACACCCCTGCATTCTGGTGTATTTTAACGGGTTGTTTAACATTTAGTTTTTCCTATATAAGTAAACACTTGATTCAATAACTATTTGAGGTTTTTATTTTATTTTTAATTTACCCTTTATTTATACTGCTAGTCTCACTGAGTCACGAGAACTCATTTTCAAGAGCATTGCTTCTCCTAGATAACTTGCCATGGCGGCGCCCTCATCTTGTCTGTAATTTTTCTCTCGGGGGATGGGGAGGATACACATCCAGAGCTGCACAGTGCGCTGTTTTCACCAACAGTTTTACAGTTTTAGAGCAGGGATGAGGGAGAGGAGAGAGACGAAGACATCTCAGCCACGTGCTGTCTGTACCAACATTCTTGTGGGTGTGTGTGTGTGTGTGTGTGGGGGGGGGCTAAGACCCACAACAGCCCCGTGTACTGTTTGTACTGACAGTTTTCGAGTGGGGGGAGTGGGGGTGCTTGTATAATGGTAGAGGAAACACTAGCTATGTTTACATACGCAGAATTCTTTGACCAGATTGAAATGTGTTCTATTTGAATAATTCAAATGTATTGTTTACATGGGCACAATCTGTTCATGACGAGCGTTTACATGCAGCAGGCTTTGTTCTGAACAGCAGTACTGACATGCGCAGAGTGGTAAACTCTCCTTTAAAATAACCACCGAAGAAGAAGTTTCTACTTCCGGGGTGAACGTAAACAAACCTGAGCACCCAAAATGGACCCGCGACAGGTTTTAATGATGGTGGAGACGTTACTGCACTCCCTGACTGAGCTACAGGTAATACAGATCATTTTGAGCTCTTTTAAAGTTTCTAGTAGAAATGTTGTGTCGCTCACCGACCAGTTTTGCTTCCCTGACATGCTAATATTATTAGCCAGGCGGAAATGGCAAAGTCGCACATGCGCAGTCAGGTCAGTTTTTCACGATCAGATAAAAACGAACAGATCAAGCGTTTACATGCGCACCGATCGGGTTACGGATCAGCGTAAACCACCCGTTTCGTTCTGATCACAAATTATATCGGATTGCGCCGAATACACAAAAAATAACCCAAACAGAGTGTTTACATGACACACTTTCATTCCGACTGGCAATTTGATCCAGTTGCTTATGTCCATGTAAACATACCCACTGAAGAGAGACCTGTTTGGGAGCAGATGGTGGGGGTTAAGGACCTTGCTCAAGGGCCTAGAGTGGGACAAATGAGGGTGGAGGCAGGTGTGGGTGTTTTAACTTTTCCACCCACATTTTGATGTTGTCGGTACTGGGAGTTGAACCTGTGACTTTCCAATCACAGACCCATCTTCTCTAAACACTGTGCCACCAATGGCACAACAAGAAGTAGCCTGACCAACAGCTCTCCTCGTGTGAATAGAACATGTTCCACTTCTCTCACGCAGCCTAGTTAAAAACTAGGTTAAAAAAATCACTAGCCAATATGAAATGATAGACCTGTCATGATAACAAATTTTGCTGGGTGATTGTCTCAGAAAATATTGCAATAAATGATAATATTGTTTGACATTTGACAATAATTAGTAATTATTATCAAATTTAAGAAGAAATGTTGGTTAATTTGTTTTGCATGTAGTACCTTTTTTCAACCACCAGATGGCAGTATAAGACTTAACCGAAGTATGGATAGTGAGGGAGCGAGCAGAGTATCTCTAAGAAAAATGGGAGGGAGGCCCCTTGACGTGACATGGACCGTCTCTTTTCGTTTCTCAAAATGGCAGACACGCTGTATGGTTTGAGCTCTTTAACATAGCATTTGTTATACAAAGCTGTTGATAAAAAATCAGTAAACAAGTTCTCAGCTTCTTTTTGCAGAGAAAAACAACTTTTTACACGAAGGCACAGGTTTCAACCGTGAATTTTGGAGCTTTGACAAGACGGAGATTTTTTTCCCCGAGGTCAGCCTGTTAGCTTAGCTTGTAGCTTAGCTTCTCAGCTTAGCTGCTTTTAACTATCCAAAAATGCGATTTTGGACAGTTAAACTGGATTTTAAAGAAAAAGGGAGGGGTCAGTGAAGAGCACCGGAGTTGAGCCTTTTGTCATCTAGTGTTCAGTAGAAAGAGAGAGACACGAAAAAACGAAAAAGCCGATAAATGAAAATGAGGTCGATGATTTTAATTTATCATGCGATTAATTGATTTATTGTTTATTGCAACAGGCCTATGAAACAATAATAATCACTCCTTCTTACCAATGGCTTAGCATAAAGCAATAGTGTTTATTAGTAGCTTAAAATACCCAATTAAAACTCCAGTAATGGGCTAGGTCTACTGGGTCTACTGTAACGTTACCCAGCTGTAGGGTCAAGAGACAAATATGTAGCATTAACACAGTATGAACAACATTCAGGAATTATTTCTATAAGAACATTATCAAATATTTTATGTGAATGGTAAGATCGCTCTGCCCACGAGGAAATGTAAGCTAACCTCAGATAAACTAACAAACAACATGGCTGTAATGGTGGAGGTAGTGAAGCTCACGGCATTACTGGAGGCATTTAGTGAGACATTTATGCCTTATCAGCCAACATTAAGGCTAGGAGGGGAATAAACAAAAATATAACAAAATAGATTTTCTTTCAATTTGTATAAATGTGTTAAACATGAACCGGACAAATCTTTTACTTGAAATGTAAACAAACACATTCAATGGTGTTTAGCACCACAAAGTAATTCAACAGAGGCATAATTATAAACTTCTTTATTTCTTAACATTTAAAAAGTGCAAAGTAAAATAAATAAGTAAAGTCTAAATGTTTTATATCTGCATACCTATATAAATAAAATTCCTGGTAATCTTGCTTTTGTGCAAAGTTCAAAGGTCAACACAAATAACATTTGAACGCTTCAGGAAAATCTCAGAAACATAGAAACAAAATAACAAAATGCACTTTTGTATAGTTTACATGTCCATTTGTCCTGCAGTGAGACATGGCAGCCTTCAGGGTTCTGCTCAAGCTGCTCCAGATGTTAATGCAGTTCAACTGTCTGCAGGTTCTTTTTGATGAAAAGAAGCTTCTCTACATCATCTGCTGTGAGCTGGTTTTTTTTCTCATTAACAATATGGGACACTGAGCTAAAAAGCCTTTCACTGTCTGCACTAGTGCACGGTGCTTAGGGCTGAGTATCGAACTTAGGTTCTTTTATGGTAACGACCGAACTGCTTTGGTTGGTGTATGGATCAAAACATGCCTCTTCTTTTGGTGTCAAGTTTCGGTGATTGGCTGTAACGTGACACGTGGTTTCAGCACGCAGGCAGGTAAAACACAGACATATGGCAAACAGACATACGTGGTTACGCCCGCAGACGGGGTTCATGTGAACTAGTGTGCAGCGTGTGTGTCATTGAAATGCTTCAATTAATGAGTGGAAAGTTGCTCCATGTTTGTATTAAAGAAGAGAGGACTGCAGCCTCCTCCTCTCAGTATTTAAATCAGCCTGTGGATGTTAGGGGCCGTTTACACGGTGCGTATTTTGAGTGCATCCGCAGGTTTATCTCTGCGGTTCTGCTGATCATTTACACGACACCAGTGGCCCCCCTCTTTGAATCCGGAGGTTTTTCATCCCACCTTCCAGAGTGGAGGTTTATCGCTGACCCCCCGCTGATAATGTAAACATCTCCCGCTGAGGCTTTGTGTTAAACCACATGCGCACACGCACGCACGAACAGACGCTATATTTCTATCAACATGGCAGCGGATACACTGCTTTCAGAACTACGACTGATGGAATATATTTTTAATCTCGTAGTCAGATTCTAGGTGCTGTGACCGACATCGGTGTTGGAAGAGACAGTCTGATCCAGTTCTAATATCGTTGTTTATAGAACGTGGTACACGCACATGTTGCGCTGCACTATAACATACTAAATGTGTTAAATAATAACAGTTTAATAATAATAAACAGTATTTATGTTAGTGTGAGAGAAATAATGAAGATCTGAGCTAAATGAAGCTATCTGGACATGTAATTCAAATTTAAAAAGATGCTAAACATAAAGCATATCAACATATAAAGTTGAAAATGAAGACATCAGGTTTAGTTTTTATTTATTTATTCAACACCACAAACTATGTCACACAAACACTGATAATTAAACTGAACACATTATTAAAACAAGTTAACTGTAAAGTACGTTAATGAACAACTTGACTCTTGTTTTCATCTGGTATGGAAGTCCCACGTTGTTCATCTGGCTCGCTCAGGCTGTCACTACTTTGATTAATGCATCTTAAAACATTGAATAGATTGAATAAAACCACTGAGGGGAATTTTAAATAAATAGTTCATCCAACAGCTCTTTTCGACGTCGTCCTGCACTGCACCTGGGCCGAGCCTCGTTCAGAACCGGTCCGCCTGGTGGGAGACAGCTCCTTCTTCTTTCAGGAAAAAATAAAAACTCAGTTGGTTGTTTTGTAACCAAAATAAACACAAACTAACATTATTAAGAACATTTGATTTACCTTCTGTAAACCAGCTACTGATTATCATGGAGTAAAGTTCAACATCGTCGACTAGGTTCTGGTCCACTCAGTGGCCGGTGTGGAGTTGTTAGACGATGCGGTCCTGCTTGGCGTCAAATCTGTTGACTCTTATCCACAATCCAGCCAAAATCCAGCTTTTACTTGTTAAATTGTTGTTATCTGAGCTTTTTAGCTCACAGGAAAGGCGCGTGCTGCATGCGCATTAGGTGAAGGTACAAAATTCACAGCACCATCTAATGACCTGGCATGGTAACTACAGTGAATTCGGGAGGGTGGGGGAATCCTCCGGATGCATGTAAATCCAAAATCCGTCCGTGTCAACGCAGATCTTTTCCTCTAATTAACATACGAAAAAATCCACATTTCCCCCCCATCGTGTTCATGTAAATAGGGCCTTAGAGAGTCTGAACGGACTGATTCAAAATCTCCACGACTGGACTCCTCTTCATCCGAGAACTCCGAGATGGCTCTGTGTCTGGGATTTCAGCTGGTAAGTTTATGTTTAACGTTACTGCAGCTTTGTGGCTGCTGCTTAATATGTGCATCGCGCGGTGAGTTAACTATCCATGTAACACTAATTTTAAGATATTAGTGAGTAGCTTTATTTTATTATAATAAGAACTTTGTATGCAGTTGAGAAAGGAATATCAAGAGAAAATTGGAAGACGTCAAAGATGTGGCTGTGGTGGATGGGTGGACCACAGGACCAGTGTGGTACAAAAACCATTAAAATAATTAAATAAAGCTACACACTAATATCTTAAATTAAGATATTAGGGTGTAGCTTTTGTTTATTAAAATAAAATAAAACTAAACACTAATATCTTAAATTAAGATGTTATTAGAGTGTAGCTTTGTTTTATGGCTATCTATGTAGCTAGCTAAATCAAAAGCTATAATAATAATAATAATAATCATTTTATTTAAAAAGCGCCTTACATGACACCCAAGGACACTTTACAGTAAGAACAAAGATCAACAAGAATAAATTACATAAAGAATATAAAATACATAAAGAATATAAAATACATACAGAATATAAAATGCATAAAGAATATAAAATACATACAGCAAAGTTAAGGATAAGCGAGTCTAAAGAGATGTGTTTTCAGAGCAGTCTTGAACAGAGAAAGAGAGGTTGTGTTTCTTAAGTCAGGGGGTAGAGAGTTCCAGAGATGAGGGGCAGAGCAGGTGAAGGCCCTGCTCCCCATGGTGGAGAGGTGGGCAGAGGGTACATGGAGGTGTAGTGAAGAGGAGGATCTGAGAGAGCGAGAGGGGATGGAGATGTGTAAGAGGTCAGATAGGTACGGAGGGGCAAGGTTGTGGATAGCTTTGAAAGTGAGAAGAAGAATTTTGAAGACGATGCGTGATTTAACCGGGAGCCAGTGGAGCTGCTGCAGGACAGGAGTGATGTGGTTATAAGAGGAGGTTTGAGTTATGACACGGGCAGCTGAGTTCTGGACCAATTGCAGCTTCTGGAGATATTTGTTGGGGAGGCCATAAAGAAGGGAGTTGCAGTAGTCAATCCGAGAAGTCACAAGACTGTGAACAAGGATGGCTGTGGAGCAGGGTGTGAGAGAAGGACGAAGACGGTTAATATTTCGGAGATGGAAATAGGCAGACTGAGTGACATTGTTGATGTGTGAAGTGAAGGAGAGAGTGGTGTTGAGGATGACACCAAGTCTCTTGACCTGAGGCAAGGGGGATAGCAGAGTTGTTAAGGGGGATGAGAAGATTTTCTGATTTTGAAAGAGAGTTTTTGGTACCGACAAGAATGATTTCTGTTTTGTTACTGTTTAGTTGTAAGAAATTGTTAGAAAACCAGTGATTTAGCTCATTGAGACAGTCTGTGAGGATGGAAGGTGGGTGGGTGGAGTTTGATTTTGTTGACAAGTAGAGCTGTGTGTCATCAGCATAACAATGAAAATGGACACCAAATTTATGGAAGATGTGACCTAGAGGAAGTAGGTAAATGATGAAGAGGAGGGTTCCGAGGACAGAGCCTTGGGGGACACCCGTAGAGACGGGGGAAGACTGGGAACGAAAGGATTTGAGCTGAATGAATTGAGTGTGCAGTCAGAGAGATATGATTTGAACCAGTCTAACGGAGTACCTGGGATGCCAATGGAGGTTAGTCTGTTGAGGAGGATAGCATGACAGATTGTGTCGAAGGCAGAACTTAGATCCAGTAAATGAGGATAGACAGAAGACCAGAGTCAGCAGCAAGAAGAAGGTCATTAGTTATTTTTATTAGAGCTGTTTCGGTGCTATGGTGGGGGCGAAAACCAGATTGAAACTTTTCATAAATGTTATTTTTGGATAGGTGAGAGTGAAGTTGACTAACAACGGCTTTTTCAAGAACCTTGGAAATAAAGGGCAGGTTAGAGATTGGACGAAGTTTACTGAAGTTGGTAAAGTCAAGACCTGGTTTCTTGATGATGGGGGTGATGGCCGCAGATTTGAAAGCTGTGGGAACAATGCCAGAGGTTAGGGAGGAGTGGATAATGTTAGTGATGATGGGAAGCAGAGACGGGAGACAGGATTTAATAAGAACTGTGGGAAATGGATCGAGCTGACAGGATGAGGACTTAGACTTGCTGATAATGTCAGCAATGTCATGAGCAGAGGGGATGGAGAAGACAGAGAAGGGGAGGGAGGGATGGGGGAGTTCAACATAGATGCTGGGGCGGTATTAGGTCCTAGGTGTGTATGAATTGAAAGAATCTTTTCATTGAAATTAGACATCAGAGAGTTGCAAAATTCTGTGGAAACCATGTGAGAGGGTAATGAGTTAGCTATCTAAATATTGACAGTAACCGATAAAGCTTAGCTTGTAAAAATGTGCTTATCCCTCATGTTAGCTGGTTAAGCAATTCACCTAATTCTCACTGTTTATGTTAATGTTCTCCTCACAGGAGCCTCTGACCCTGATGTGAGGAGGACACAGACAAAATAAAAGTGATGTGGGGGCCACAGGACAGTCACAAACTTTGTTGTGAAAAGTTTGCTGCCTTTTTTTTTACAGGGAAGTCTGCATGGTGGAGGTAAGTAAGCTGTAAAGGATATTGTTGACCAGTTAAGCCTTTATCTTTCAGCCTAGATAATGGTTTTTGGCAAAAATAAAACAATTATGTTATTGTTGATGTTTTATGTTCTAATGTCAATTAGGGAGATGATAAGAGCCACAAACCACAGAAAACCACATAGAAGATTCAGGATGAGATACAGAGGTACAGAAATCTGCCGTCACCCCTAACTTCAGTGAATCCATTGACCTGGTGGTGGAATGTGAGGGACACAATGCCAATGCTATCAAACTTGGCAACCAGGTAGCTCTGTGTGCAAGCATCCACACCTTCAGAGCGAACATTTCCTACTGCTGGAGACACCACCAGCCCCAGGAGTGAGCTTGTTTGTGTCCATTGCAAGCAGACATGTTGATTTTTTTTAAAGAAAAACTATTAAGTGAAAAGGTCCTCAGTATGTACAGTAGCAGTGAGCATTAGACACTGACGTGTCACTTGTCGTTTGCAACTGTTCTTTTGCACTGGAAATTATTTGTTTATTTTTTATGTAAGAAAACTGCTTGGAATAGAAAATACCAAAGTTAAAAAATTAAACTCAAGATTTTTTACTCTAATGTATAATGTATTTTTCTTCCTGTTAGAGTTAATATTAATTATAAAATTGGTAATACAAAAAGTACCGTTCAGGAACTGACATCAAAGTGAAGGTACCGGTACTGATACCGAAATTTTTAGAAAGGTACCCAGCCCCAAGCAAAAGACCTGGATGAACCACCACCTATTAAGCGCAACAAGGTCCAGGCCAGCAGCGTCTGAATCTGGACAGCATCAACAGCAGCGCTGCAGTGGGTGATGTCATCATTGCTTGAGAAGATAAACCATTGTAGTACTGGTCCATAAACAAAGTAAGGTTTCCCATTCTGACCCAAATGTCTCAAAGATACCTCTCAGCACCGTGCACTAGTGCGGAAAGGGAAAGATACCTCTCAGCACCGTGCACTAGTGCAGACAGTGAAAGGCTTTTTAGCTCAGTGTCACATATTATTGATGAGAAAAGAAACCAGCTCACAGCTGATGATGCAGAGAAGCTTCTTTTCATCAAAAAACCTGCAGACAGCTGAACCTCACTCACTGTCTCACTGCAGGACAAATAAACATGTACACTATACAAAAGTGCAATTTGTTATTTTGTTTCTGTTTCTGAGATTTACCTGAAGCGTTCAAATGTTATTTGTGTTGACCTTTGAACTTTGCACAAAAGCAAGATTATCAGAAATTTTATTTATATACTATGCAGATATAAAACATTTAGACTTTACTTATTTTTATTACTTTGCACTTTTTAAATGTTAAGGAATGAAGCAGTTTATAATTCTGCTATTGTTGAATTACTTTGTGGTACTAAACGCCATTGATTGTTGAACACATGATGCTTATGAAGCCTTCCGGATGGAAGGTGAAACGTTTCAGAAAAAAAAAAAGAAACTGTCCAGATGACCTGACTGAAAATTGTTGGACCATTGAATGTGTTTGTTAATATTTCAAGTCAAAGATTTGTCAGATTATGACAGAGTTTTAGGACCACGCTAAAAAAAAAAAATTTACAATGCCACCCTAAGATTTTTTTTTAAATGTTTGACGTGCTGCGCGCGGGGTAAACCCAAAGAGCAACAGAGGGCTATGCTTACACATAGAATCTGGGGTTACAATACTGTAGATGAACAGATGCTGAGATATATTCATCAATTAAAACGGATTCTCTAATTTTTCTGGACTGAATAAAACGTGCATTGAATTTAATAAAATGTAACGTGAGACGTTATTTATCTTTGACCCATCAAAATGAATGTGGTCATTTATTTACAGAATCAAAGTTTAACATCAAACATTTACATTAATTTGGCAAATTGAAAAATAACAACATAATTAATCAGCAAGCTGTACAATTAGAAAACCATACGGCGATGGTTGAAACTTTACACAGACATTTCTAAAATATCTGGAGTGATTTCTACTTGATAGAAGAATTTTAAAGATGGAAAGATGGAGTTTAAAGGAGTGAAAGATGGATGAGGGAGAATGTTTATGTCGGCACTCAGAAACAGCACTCTCCATTCGAACCCAGCTTTTCCTCGGTACGCTCGGTAGTAAACTTGACTCGTTACCTCTCTGAAGATGAATCAGCGGATACGGAGTTCCAGTTAACGCTACCTGTCCAGCGTCTCCGTAGGATGGCTGTGAATCGTCCGAAGTAGTGACGAGATTCCGTCCGACACAAGCTCACCTCAGCAAGTGGACTTCACATGAGTGGAGTCCGTCAGAGTTCCACCCAGAGGTGGAAGTGTTATAATCCCATAAAACTCGGAGGAGCTCTGTGGTGTAGTGAACTTAACCTGATGTCAAAACTAAGCCTAAGGTCAAAACC
>NW_023619157.1:0-6472 GCF_014905685.2 Nematolebias whitei
TGATTATCAAACATTTGTAAACAGTAATGATTATAGAGAATTGTCTTTTCTGCTTGATTAATTCAAGAAAGAAAGTCACCAGATGGCTCAGACTGTATTCAGATCAATGAAAATAACAGTCTCTGTCCATCTGATAGATTTGAGGTCATCAGGGTCAGATCAGGGTCAGATCAGGTTCACTACAGTCCCCCCTTTGGAAATCATCACCTGTCCATGGGGATGAATTCCAACCGTGAACTTAGACCTTCAAATGTCCTTGAGCTTGATGTAATCCAGCAAGGATAACCAAAGTCAGAAGTAATCCAGCAAGGAAGACCAAAGTCAGAAGTAATCCAGCAAGGAAACAAAGTCAAGGTAATTCCACAATGTTCTTGGTATTCCATTGTGTTGATTATAATCCCATATCGTCTTGATAATTCCATTGTAGCAATGCTTTAACCCCTTGGAAACAGAGTCTGTAATCCATTGGAAAAAGTCATATAATCCACAACGGTAAATCCACAGCGATTGGAAGTGTTGATTAATCAGCATACAGAGGGGTACCCTTGGATTGAACTGAAGAAGCGGCCACTGGATGAAGAGTTGAGACCAACGTCAGGATTGCAGGTCGCCTCCAGCGAAGGTTGTCTCCAGCGACGTCCAGCCTGTGCCGTTCTGGTTCAATGTGTCATGCAATTATGTGGTTTAAGGTGGGCTTATGAAGGGGATTTTACATAAGGCCTTAAACTATATGCATCTGGTGTGTAAGCTATTATGGTTGGGAACAGCTACAACTACCAGTTAAGGGGTGGAGAATGCTGAAAAGGGGTACTACAGGGGTTTATGCCTATAGAAAAGGGTTCCAAACTATTTTTCCATTTCTAACTTGGTTTAAGTTAGCTTTATATGGTAAAATATAGTTTGGTGTAACTGTCTGTTGTCTTTTAGACGAACGACTTGAGATTGGGTGTTTGGCTTTCCCATAAATGTTTTGGAAGTCTATGGCGAGACTTATCAAAAAGAATTAGCTATCCCCCCGAATAGAATTGTTCGAGTAGGTTCGGCTTAAGCGTTGTGAGATCAACGTAGATTATGGTACTCAAGGTAGCAATAATATACATTGACTCCGCAAAGATTGCAATTTAGTGAATGAACTGCATGTTGGCATGGTTAAAGGCCTCTTAGTCTCTAACTTAACTACACAACAAAATTCATTCTTGCCTGGGGTGTTCGAAAACAATACCAAAAAACCAATCAAACGATGTCTCAACATCGACAAGAACAGTAACTAAGCAACCAGTAAAACAACGTTTCAACATCGACAAAAGCAGTGATTAAGCAACTAGGAAACAACGTTTCGGTGCGCCACTCACTCTGAATGTCAGATTTGATCATGTTATCGCGTCTGGTAGCATTATCCTAACTGGCGTCACCCCCCTTCGGTCGTGGGAGACTGCGAACACGGGTGAGGACGTCGCTCCATGAGCTAAAGTTAGGTTGTCCTTGAGTAGTTTTAACTGTTTGCGCAGCTGAAAGAGGACTTTTAGATCTGGATTGGAATCCAGTTTGACTTTCGATGGAGTGTATTTGTCTGGGTCAGTCAGATACAGTATCATCGAGTTAATTGCAGGACCATCCAACTTCTGAAGTTGGATGATGTCTGGGTCAGTTGAAATTGACTTTTCATGTTTTAAAAGAACTTGGCGAATGTTGTCTCTTTCTTCATCAGATGTCAGAGTGTCAGCTTGAGCGACCACCTGTTCAATCTGTGATGAGACTGATGAGGGTTCTTGCTCCATGGGGAGCTCCAACGAATCCTTTTCTGAGTCGTCGGACCTGTCTATGGGCAAGGCACCATAGGTTTGAGGTCCTTGGTCGACATCATTGGTTGAGAAAAGAGCGATGGCCTGTGATGGTTTCGTGAAACATACTGGCCCAGCTTCTTGACTCGGTACCAGGTTATCTGGGAGTCCTCCCAGAACTGGGATGCCTAGTTCAAAATCATGAAGGTCAGGTTCTGAGTTTTCAGTTTGCGATGACTCATCATCGTTTGTGTGTGAGTTTATCCCCCCTTCGTCCGATGAGGGGTTGTTGGAGGCAATAACAGCAATGTCTTGGTGTGTTTCACCGACATCTGTAATGTTGTCATTCGCGCCTTCAGAGTTAGTAGCGATCAGATCACTACATTGTGCTCCTGGTTGGGTTCCCATTTCAGCGTGTATCAAAGTGTCTAAAAACCTTTGCATTTCCTCTGTCTCTTCCGAGCTCAGAGGTTTAGGGCCTTGTTCCTGGAACTTTTGTGATTTTTTCGCCTCGGGACGTTTCGTCCGAGGTGGGAGGCGGCTAGGTACGTCTTTTGGGGGTTCCTCTTCGGATTTCCCATGATAATATGGGTCCTCTTGGGTCCCATATTCTTGCGTCCTGCGCATGTCCCATGTACGATAATCACGTTCATCCTCTGAAAGAGGAGCCTTTTTGTCCCAGCGTGCACCTTCATTATGCGGTTTGTTAGTCTGAAAATACTGCCTTTTCTCGCCTGTTTTAGGAGGAGGTGGCGCGCACCTTCCTTCCATTTCTAGGGAGTGGGGTTTAACCTTTACACCAGGAAACACCTCTATGGGCGTCTTAGCATGAGAACGTGCCTCAAACACATTCACTGCACACTGTTTAATCTCATTTATGGATTTTTCTCTGAAATTTGCCATAATTTGTACTGACATGCGTATGTCAGTGTGGAGATTTTTGCTGAAAACAAATTTAAAATTTTCTTCTTCCTCCATTCCGGTTTCATTTCTGTAACCAAAATAAGCTTGGAAGATTCTTTTGTAATAAACCTTTGGATGTTCATCTTTATCCTGCTTGACCTTGTCAGCGGCTGGGAAACCAGTAGGTCCTGTGCAGGGGTCGTACTCTTTGATCAGAGCTTCACACAGAAGTTTGTAATCCTTTCTCGTTGCATCAGGTAGACGCTCGATGCAGGTATACACCTCTCTGTCCGAAGTGAGTCGTATCAGACTGATTTTATCTTCTACCGTAGCGTTAGGATAAGATCTCAATCTGAACTCCAGTTCTCTAAGGTACGTTTTTGTTCCAGATGAGCTTTTTTGTCCAGGTACAAAACATTGTACATATTTTGAGATTTTTTGCAAATCATCCATTGAAGGAGACAGTTTCCATGCACTCTGTTGCATGTTTTGTGGAGGAGACCTGTTCAGGTCTGTTCCTGCCACGTTATGCGAGGGTGGGTTACAAGCAGGAAGTGCAACAACGTCTTTCTGAGGTGTTTGTGAGTGGCCTGGACTCTGTCCACGGTCTTCAACTCGCCCCACGTCAGAAATCTTGTTTGTTGCCGCTCGTAGTTTTTCTTCACGTTTTTAAGCGTTCCTGTGATGTATGATAATCATCTTTTAAACGCATCTTTAGCTCTTGTGCAAGTTGTTTATCTATTCTGAGTTCTTCCAGCTTTTTGTTAAGCACATTTATTTTGCTATTCAGCAAATCAATTTCTGCATTTGCATTTTGCTGTGATTGAAACATCTGTTCAGAATGTTTTCTTGTGAGGATTTCGTGTTCACTTTTAAATTGAAGGAAGTGTTCTTCAATTCTCTGAACCACCTCTTTTTCACTGTTTAACCTTATTGCAAGGTAATCAGCTTTCTCAACAACCATATAGAATGATTCTTTCAGCAAAATTGCAATTTTAGCCAGCTTTTCATAGTTTGGCATTGTAATTTCTGTAGAGGTCACACTTTCTGCAACCTCCTTCAGATTGTCCACTAACTCTTTTGGGTTCATGCGCTCTGCCTGTTTATCATATGGATGTACGGACGTTGTCAGAAGCGCGAACGCATTCTCCAAGCAGTCCGCCATTCCTTTTGGATCAAAATCTTTTTCTAACACACCTGTCATGTTTTCACTGTGTAGCAATTTATCTGTTTGAACAGTTGCAAGCTTTAGATATTTTACAGGTAAATATTTGTATTCAAGTCAATGAGTTTTCACACTTATTAGCTTTTTGGGTTTACACAGAAGTGCTGTTATAAGTCAACTTATTCAAATGTGGGTACCTTTCTCAGGTTTTACCCCAATTCATGAATATTTAAGTAAATGCTCTTCTGGCAGTGTTACTTTTTGTGCTTATTTTTCAACAGATACTAAGTTACCAAACGCTGTTTTTTGTGTATTTTACTCTAATGCACTGAATTTTTTAATAAACCTGTAATTTTTCTAAAAAGTCTCACAGCAACATTAGTTTAAAACGTTTTTTAAACCGTTCTGTTCCAGAAATTTGCTATTTCAACAGTTACTCATATAACTAAGTTGTGAAAAGAGAAAGAAAAGTTGTCTTCTTCTTCGTCGCTTGGCATTTTTCTTCTATTTAAAGATTAAACAGGAGAATTTTAATGTTTTAGGTTTTTCAAAATAAATAAAATCAGCAAAGTCTCTTTGTCTGATATATTTACTTTTATTTAGTGATTTATCAATTAAACGTGCACTATCCTTTTAGCAAATGAGTAAACTTTTCCCAACTTTGTGAAAATCTGTAACTGTTTCTATTTTTTAAAAGTTAATGTTTATTTTTGTACCTTAGTTTTGAGGGATTACCAGTGAAATAAAACTTTTTTGAAAAATGCTCTTTGCATAAATACCTTATAACTTTTAAAATGCAAGATAACAGTAATTTTCAGCTTTAAGGAACGTTTATTAACTCGAAAATGCCTTTTAGAAAAATTAAAACGTTTAATTTCACTGTTTAGACCTAAAAAGCGAGTGAAACCTGTCTTCTCAAGGTTGTCCAGAAGATGTCAGCCTTACCTTACTAATCTCAACTCAGACACTGTTTGTGTTATCCACTAGGGGTGCTATAACTTCCTGTGGCGTTCGGTTGACATCCTGTTGTTAGCCGCTTAGCTTGAAGTTAGCTTCGGCTAAACTCGGTTAAAATCAACATTTCTGAACGGATTTTTTGCACAAACGTGGCAAAAGTTTTTCAATCAGACTTTATAGCTTGAAACATGAGTTTTTGGGACAATATTGCAGTTTTATTTAGTGATTTTAAGCGTAGCTAAGGCTCCGGTCGTTAGCTTAAAATTAGCATCGCTAGCGTTGTTTAAAAACATCATTTTATAACGAATTTTAAACTCTAACGTGGCAAAATTTCAGCGAGTATGCTTCGAAGCACTTGACCAGCGTGTCAAAACCACTTTAAAGTTACTTTTCAGCTTTAAAAAGCAGATTTTATTTCCCTAGGAAAACGAATTTCATTTCCGGGTCACGTGACTGAAATCACCAATGACAGCAGCGCAGGGTTTGAGAGGAAGTTACGTAGGCACGCCAATCAACCTTCTCCGCAAATCAGAGCGCTCCACAACAGCGAATTCAACCAATCAGGAAGCGTTAGCAGCAAGCATGCTAGGTTTAGCCTGAAAATAGTTCGTCATCTTTTTCGTCTTTTAAACTGTCAAAATGCACTTTTTCTGTTAAAAATTGTAACGAATAACTGCCTGACTGTGTTCTGAGATGGCACTCAGCTTTTAAAACGTTTATCCATCTATTCAAAATACTCGTTCAAACTGAACAGAACCGAACCGGACCACAGCCGGGTCTTAGAGCAGAACCTCGTACTTTTAAACAGAATAACGTCTTCCACAGCTCATCAGCTTTTAGTTACACGTAACAGACGTACAATCTCAGCTTACACAAGACTTAATGACACAATTTCAGCTCTCTGTGAGCCTCACTGAGCTCCACAGACCGACACGCTTAAAACATGCAGTGTAACACAGCGGCGCAGCGTTTCAATCAGCTGATAAACTGTTATTTTTTTCAACATGCCAACATGGAAAAATCAATGTTTACACGAATTAACAGTCATTTATGAGACTTACGGGCCACCAGTTGTAGTATGACAATATATGAGATATATGCATACAATATTCACGAGTTCCTCATCTTTCTGACTGTGTAATGTCGTGCATTGAATTTTAACAGAAATGCGAACGAGAGACGTTATTATCTTTGACCCATCAAATGAATGTGGTCATTTATTTTCAGAATCAAAGTTTAACATCAAACATTTACATTAATTTGGCAAAATATGAAAATAATAACAGACAAGTTTCACAGAAAATGAGCATCGATCACTCGGCGGTGAACGAGGACTTTGCTTCAGATATTTCTAAAATATCTGTACTGGTTTTGTGAGAGAGAGAAGAGTTTAAGATGAAATGGAGATTTATCTTACAGAGAACTATGTGAGGGAATTAATATCTGTAGACCAGAACGTGCACGCTTCATCAGATCTCAGCTCGCCTCCGGTACACTTTAGTCGAAGAAGAGACCGTTACCTGGTTGATGATAGATCAGCTCGATAGAGAATCCTCCAGACCTTTCAGCGTCTCCGTTGAGAGCTGCTGAAATCCTTAGATAGTCGTGCGTGGGTTGTTCAAACAGAAGTTATAATTCCAAACGTCTCTGACTCTCCTGAATTCTC
>NW_023619157.1:6482-12954 GCF_014905685.2 Nematolebias whitei
TGATTATCAAACATTTGTAAACAGTAATGATTATAGAGAATTGTCTTTTCTGCTTGATTAATTCAAGAAAGAAAGTCACCAGATGGCTCAGACTGTATTCAGATCAATGAAAATAACAGTCTCTGTCCATCTGATAGATTTGAGGTCATCAGGGTCAGATCAGGGTCAGATCAGGTTCACTACAGTCCCCCCTTTGGAAATCATCACCTGTCCATGGGGATGAATTCCAACCGTGAACTTAGACCTTCAAATGTCCTTGAGCTTGATGTAATCCAGCAAGGATAACCAAAGTCAGAAGTAATCCAGCAAGGAAGACCAAAGTCAGAAGTAATCCAGCAAGGAAACAAAGTCAAGGTAATTCCACAATGTTCTTGGTATTCCATTGTGTTGATTATAATCCCATATCGTCTTGATAATTCCATTGTAGCAATGCTTTAACCCCTTGGAAACAGAGTCTGTAATCCATTGGAAAAAGTCATATAATCCACAACGGTAAATCCACAGCGATTGGAAGTGTTGATTAATCAGCATACAGAGGGGTACCCTTGGATTGAACTGAAGAAGCGGCCACTGGATGAAGAGTTGAGACCAACGTCAGGATTGCAGGTCGCCTCCAGCGAAGGTTGTCTCCAGCGACGTCCAGCCTGTGCCGTTCTGGTTCAATGTGTCATGCAATTATGTGGTTTAAGGTGGGCTTATGAAGGGGATTTTACATAAGGCCTTAAACTATATGCATCTGGTGTGTAAGCTATTATGGTTGGGAACAGCTACAACTACCAGTTAAGGGGTGGAGAATGCTGAAAAGGGGTACTACAGGGGTTTATGCCTATAGAAAAGGGTTCCAAACTATTTTTCCATTTCTAACTTGGTTTAAGTTAGCTTTATATGGTAAAATATAGTTTGGTGTAACTGTCTGTTGTCTTTTAGACGAACGACTTGAGATTGGGTGTTTGGCTTTCCCATAAATGTTTTGGAAGTCTATGGCGAGACTTATCAAAAAGAATTAGCTATCCCCCCGAATAGAATTGTTCGAGTAGGTTCGGCTTAAGCGTTGTGAGATCAACGTAGATTATGGTACTCAAGGTAGCAATAATATACATTGACTCCGCAAAGATTGCAATTTAGTGAATGAACTGCATGTTGGCATGGTTAAAGGCCTCTTAGTCTCTAACTTAACTACACAACAAAATTCATTCTTGCCTGGGGTGTTCGAAAACAATACCAAAAAACCAATCAAACGATGTCTCAACATCGACAAGAACAGTAACTAAGCAACCAGTAAAACAACGTTTCAACATCGACAAAAGCAGTGATTAAGCAACTAGGAAACAACGTTTCGGTGCGCCACTCACTCTGAATGTCAGATTTGATCATGTTATCGCGTCTGGTAGCATTATCCTAACTGGCGTCACCCCCCTTCGGTCGTGGGAGACTGCGAACACGGGTGAGGACGTCGCTCCATGAGCTAAAGTTAGGTTGTCCTTGAGTAGTTTTAACTGTTTGCGCAGCTGAAAGAGGACTTTTAGATCTGGATTGGAATCCAGTTTGACTTTCGATGGAGTGTATTTGTCTGGGTCAGTCAGATACAGTATCATCGAGTTAATTGCAGGACCATCCAACTTCTGAAGTTGGATGATGTCTGGGTCAGTTGAAATTGACTTTTCATGTTTTAAAAGAACTTGGCGAATGTTGTCTCTTTCTTCATCAGATGTCAGAGTGTCAGCTTGAGCGACCACCTGTTCAATCTGTGATGAGACTGATGAGGGTTCTTGCTCCATGGGGAGCTCCAACGAATCCTTTTCTGAGTCGTCGGACCTGTCTATGGGCAAGGCACCATAGGTTTGAGGTCCTTGGTCGACATCATTGGTTGAGAAAAGAGCGATGGCCTGTGATGGTTTCGTGAAACATACTGGCCCAGCTTCTTGACTCGGTACCAGGTTATCTGGGAGTCCTCCCAGAACTGGGATGCCTAGTTCAAAATCATGAAGGTCAGGTTCTGAGTTTTCAGTTTGCGATGACTCATCATCGTTTGTGTGTGAGTTTATCCCCCCTTCGTCCGATGAGGGGTTGTTGGAGGCAATAACAGCAATGTCTTGGTGTGTTTCACCGACATCTGTAATGTTGTCATTCGCGCCTTCAGAGTTAGTAGCGATCAGATCACTACATTGTGCTCCTGGTTGGGTTCCCATTTCAGCGTGTATCAAAGTGTCTAAAAACCTTTGCATTTCCTCTGTCTCTTCCGAGCTCAGAGGTTTAGGGCCTTGTTCCTGGAACTTTTGTGATTTTTTCGCCTCGGGACGTTTCGTCCGAGGTGGGAGGCGGCTAGGTACGTCTTTTGGGGGTTCCTCTTCGGATTTCCCATGATAATATGGGTCCTCTTGGGTCCCATATTCTTGCGTCCTGCGCATGTCCCATGTACGATAATCACGTTCATCCTCTGAAAGAGGAGCCTTTTTGTCCCAGCGTGCACCTTCATTATGCGGTTTGTTAGTCTGAAAATACTGCCTTTTCTCGCCTGTTTTAGGAGGAGGTGGCGCGCACCTTCCTTCCATTTCTAGGGAGTGGGGTTTAACCTTTACACCAGGAAACACCTCTATGGGCGTCTTAGCATGAGAACGTGCCTCAAACACATTCACTGCACACTGTTTAATCTCATTTATGGATTTTTCTCTGAAATTTGCCATAATTTGTACTGACATGCGTATGTCAGTGTGGAGATTTTTGCTGAAAACAAATTTAAAATTTTCTTCTTCCTCCATTCCGGTTTCATTTCTGTAACCAAAATAAGCTTGGAAGATTCTTTTGTAATAAACCTTTGGATGTTCATCTTTATCCTGCTTGACCTTGTCAGCGGCTGGGAAACCAGTAGGTCCTGTGCAGGGGTCGTACTCTTTGATCAGAGCTTCACACAGAAGTTTGTAATCCTTTCTCGTTGCATCAGGTAGACGCTCGATGCAGGTATACACCTCTCTGTCCGAAGTGAGTCGTATCAGACTGATTTTATCTTCTACCGTAGCGTTAGGATAAGATCTCAATCTGAACTCCAGTTCTCTAAGGTACGTTTTTGTTCCAGATGAGCTTTTTTGTCCAGGTACAAAACATTGTACATATTTTGAGATTTTTTGCAAATCATCCATTGAAGGAGACAGTTTCCATGCACTCTGTTGCATGTTTTGTGGAGGAGACCTGTTCAGGTCTGTTCCTGCCACGTTATGCGAGGGTGGGTTACAAGCAGGAAGTGCAACAACGTCTTTCTGAGGTGTTTGTGAGTGGCCTGGACTCTGTCCACGGTCTTCAACTCGCCCCACGTCAGAAATCTTGTTTGTTGCCGCTCGTAGTTTTTCTTCACGTTTTTAAGCGTTCCTGTGATGTATGATAATCATCTTTTAAACGCATCTTTAGCTCTTGTGCAAGTTGTTTATCTATTCTGAGTTCTTCCAGCTTTTTGTTAAGCACATTTATTTTGCTATTCAGCAAATCAATTTCTGCATTTGCATTTTGCTGTGATTGAAACATCTGTTCAGAATGTTTTCTTGTGAGGATTTCGTGTTCACTTTTAAATTGAAGGAAGTGTTCTTCAATTCTCTGAACCACCTCTTTTTCACTGTTTAACCTTATTGCAAGGTAATCAGCTTTCTCAACAACCATATAGAATGATTCTTTCAGCAAAATTGCAATTTTAGCCAGCTTTTCATAGTTTGGCATTGTAATTTCTGTAGAGGTCACACTTTCTGCAACCTCCTTCAGATTGTCCACTAACTCTTTTGGGTTCATGCGCTCTGCCTGTTTATCATATGGATGTACGGACGTTGTCAGAAGCGCGAACGCATTCTCCAAGCAGTCCGCCATTCCTTTTGGATCAAAATCTTTTTCTAACACACCTGTCATGTTTTCACTGTGTAGCAATTTATCTGTTTGAACAGTTGCAAGCTTTAGATATTTTACAGGTAAATATTTGTATTCAAGTCAATGAGTTTTCACACTTATTAGCTTTTTGGGTTTACACAGAAGTGCTGTTATAAGTCAACTTATTCAAATGTGGGTACCTTTCTCAGGTTTTACCCCAATTCATGAATATTTAAGTAAATGCTCTTCTGGCAGTGTTACTTTTTGTGCTTATTTTTCAACAGATACTAAGTTACCAAACGCTGTTTTTTGTGTATTTTACTCTAATGCACTGAATTTTTTAATAAACCTGTAATTTTTCTAAAAAGTCTCACAGCAACATTAGTTTAAAACGTTTTTTAAACCGTTCTGTTCCAGAAATTTGCTATTTCAACAGTTACTCATATAACTAAGTTGTGAAAAGAGAAAGAAAAGTTGTCTTCTTCTTCGTCGCTTGGCATTTTTCTTCTATTTAAAGATTAAACAGGAGAATTTTAATGTTTTAGGTTTTTCAAAATAAATAAAATCAGCAAAGTCTCTTTGTCTGATATATTTACTTTTATTTAGTGATTTATCAATTAAACGTGCACTATCCTTTTAGCAAATGAGTAAACTTTTCCCAACTTTGTGAAAATCTGTAACTGTTTCTATTTTTTAAAAGTTAATGTTTATTTTTGTACCTTAGTTTTGAGGGATTACCAGTGAAATAAAACTTTTTTGAAAAATGCTCTTTGCATAAATACCTTATAACTTTTAAAATGCAAGATAACAGTAATTTTCAGCTTTAAGGAACGTTTATTAACTCGAAAATGCCTTTTAGAAAAATTAAAACGTTTAATTTCACTGTTTAGACCTAAAAAGCGAGTGAAACCTGTCTTCTCAAGGTTGTCCAGAAGATGTCAGCCTTACCTTACTAATCTCAACTCAGACACTGTTTGTGTTATCCACTAGGGGTGCTATAACTTCCTGTGGCGTTCGGTTGACATCCTGTTGTTAGCCGCTTAGCTTGAAGTTAGCTTCGGCTAAACTCGGTTAAAATCAACATTTCTGAACGGATTTTTTGCACAAACGTGGCAAAAGTTTTTCAATCAGACTTTATAGCTTGAAACATGAGTTTTTGGGACAATATTGCAGTTTTATTTAGTGATTTTAAGCGTAGCTAAGGCTCCGGTCGTTAGCTTAAAATTAGCATCGCTAGCGTTGTTTAAAAACATCATTTTATAACGAATTTTAAACTCTAACGTGGCAAAATTTCAGCGAGTATGCTTCGAAGCACTTGACCAGCGTGTCAAAACCACTTTAAAGTTACTTTTCAGCTTTAAAAAGCAGATTTTATTTCCCTAGGAAAACGAATTTCATTTCCGGGTCACGTGACTGAAATCACCAATGACAGCAGCGCAGGGTTTGAGAGGAAGTTACGTAGGCACGCCAATCAACCTTCTCCGCAAATCAGAGCGCTCCACAACAGCGAATTCAACCAATCAGGAAGCGTTAGCAGCAAGCATGCTAGGTTTAGCCTGAAAATAGTTCGTCATCTTTTTCGTCTTTTAAACTGTCAAAATGCACTTTTTCTGTTAAAAATTGTAACGAATAACTGCCTGACTGTGTTCTGAGATGGCACTCAGCTTTTAAAACGTTTATCCATCTATTCAAAATACTCGTTCAAACTGAACAGAACCGAACCGGACCACAGCCGGGTCTTAGAGCAGAACCTCGTACTTTTAAACAGAATAACGTCTTCCACAGCTCATCAGCTTTTAGTTACACGTAACAGACGTACAATCTCAGCTTACACAAGACTTAATGACACAATTTCAGCTCTCTGTGAGCCTCACTGAGCTCCACAGACCGACACGCTTAAAACATGCAGTGTAACACAGCGGCGCAGCGTTTCAATCAGCTGATAAACTGTTATTTTTTTCAACATGCCAACATGGAAAAATCAATGTTTACACGAATTAACAGTCATTTATGAGACTTACGGGCCACCAGTTGTAGTATGACAATATATGAGATATATGCATACAATATTCACGAGTTCCTCATCTTTCTGACTGTGTAATGTCGTGCATTGAATTTTAACAGAAATGCGAACGAGAGACGTTATTATCTTTGACCCATCAAATGAATGTGGTCATTTATTTTCAGAATCAAAGTTTAACATCAAACATTTACATTAATTTGGCAAAATATGAAAATAATAACAGACAAGTTTCACAGAAAATGAGCATCGATCACTCGGCGGTGAACGAGGACTTTGCTTCAGATATTTCTAAAATATCTGTACTGGTTTTGTGAGAGAGAGAAGAGTTTAAGATGAAATGGAGATTTATCTTACAGAGAACTATGTGAGGGAATTAATATCTGTAGACCAGAACGTGCACGCTTCATCAGATCTCAGCTCGCCTCCGGTACACTTTAGTCGAAGAAGAGACCGTTACCTGGTTGATGATAGATCAGCTCGATAGAGAATCCTCCAGACCTTTCAGCGTCTCCGTTGAGAGCTGCTGAAATCCTTAGATAGTCGTGCGTGGGTTGTTCAAACAGAAGTTATAATTCCAAACGTCTCTGACTCTCCTGAATTCTC
>NW_023619158.1:0-12945 GCF_014905685.2 Nematolebias whitei
ATCTGGAGGTCCGACCATGGAAATGCAATGCCTCTACTATGCAGTGGTGCTCTGTGAAGTGGTCTGGATGGTTGAAACTGGCCACAGATCAGGCACCCTTTTATGTAGTCTTTGACATCCTTTTTCATTCCAGGCCAATAAGCAATCTGTTTTAATGCTTTCAGCGTGGCATTGTCACCCTTATGTCCTGCGGACGGAAGGTCATGTGCATGGACTAACATCACCCCCCTGTGGTCATGGGGGACCACGAACACAGGTGAGGACGTCCGTCCATGAGCAAAAGTTAGGATGCCCTTAAGTAGTTTTAGCTGTTTGCGCAGCTGAAAGAGGACTTTAAGGTCTGGATTGGAATCCAGCTCGTCTTTCGATGGAGTGTATTTGTCTGGGTCAGTCAGATACAACATCATCGAGTTAATTGCAGGATCCAACTTCTGAAGTTGGATGATGTCTGGGTCAGTCAACATCGGGCGCACAGAAACTGTGTTATCAGCAGGTTTAGCTGCAGCTTGTGCGCGTGTGACTGCCATTACCTCAGTTGTAGCTTGTGACGACTGAGTGTTGAGTAGCCAGGAGGGGTCAAAGGACCACGTGGGTCCGTCAACGGCTCCTTCCTTGGCTAGGGAGTCTGCAAGGTCATTGTAGTACTTGTCATCGCCTGGGACTCTGGAGTGTCCTGGAACTTTCTTCCAGAAGATCTGTAGATCATGTGATGTCACCAAGTGATCACATGTCATGAAAAGCTCTTTGTGTTTTACCACCTTTTTGTTGCTTGTGAGAAAACCGTTCTGTTTCCACAGAGCGAGATGACACAAGAAACTAAGTCGAGCATAGTTAGAGTCAGTGCAGATGACTAGCGTCTGGATGGAGCGTTCCACTGCCATCTGTAGGCCTATTAGGATTGCAGCTATTTCAGCGTACTGAGAAGACTGAGAGCCCAATTTATAGCCAAATGTGACCTGTTCTAGGTCCTGGAGGAGAACTCCTCCAACACCTGCTTTGCAGACTTTCTCGTGGTGGAATGAGCATCCATCCACGTACATTGTTGCCATATCTTTGCAGATATTGCTATCAAAGAAGTGGTGATTTGGGTCCTCAGCAGCTGGACCTCAGTTTAAACAGAATGCAGCGTTTTTCACAGCTCATCAGCTCTTAGTTAACATAACAGGCGTACAATTTCAGCTTTCATAAAGACTTATGACACTATTTCAGCTTTCTGTGAGCTTCCTGAGTATCACAGCCCAACACGCTAAAACATGCAGCGTTTCGCTTCAGCGGCGCAGCATGAGCTGCGTTTCAGCACAGCTGACAAACTGTTACTTTTTAACATGCCAACATGTAAAATCAATGTTTACACGGTTACAGTCCATTTATGAGCACGTAGCGGGCCACCAATATGTAGATGAACAGATGCTCTGATATATTCATCAATTAACGCGGATTCCTCATTTTTCTGAACTGAATAAAACGTGCATTGAATTTAAGGAAATGCAAACGTGAGACGTCATTTATGTTTGACCCATCAAAATGAATGCGGTCATTTATTTACAGAATCAAAGTTTAACATCAAACATTTACATTAATTTGGCAAATTATGAAAATAACAACTTAAGCAATCAATCAGGAAAAATCATACGGCCATGATTTTTCCGTTGCTTCACCACAGACATTTATGAAACTGTACAATTATGATCTTTTACCCACACGGATGTGGATGAGCATTTTACACAGACATTTCTAAAATATCTGGAAGAATATCTACTTGATAGAACAGTTTAAAGATGGGAAAGAAGTTTAGAGGGAGTAAAGATGGTATGGGAGGGGAAGTGTTCACCAGAATTGACACTCTCCGTCAGAACCCAGCTCTCCCCGGTACGCTTGGTAGGAAACTTGACTCGTTACCTTTCTGAAGTTAATCAGCAGATATGGAGCTCCGTTAACGCTACCTGTCCAGCGTCTCCTTAGGATGCTGTAAATCGTCAGAAGTAGTGGCGAGTGAAAATGTTATAATCCCATGGAACTCGGAAGAGCTCTGTTGTCATGTCAGGATCATCCCGTCTCTCACAGAACTGGGCTTCTCTCACAGAACTGGTTGAACTGTGTATCCAGCAGAACTCCAACAGCACTCCATCAGAACTGAACAGAACTGTCCCAGAACTGTTCCAGCACCATCCCAGAACTTCTAACAGAACTGAGTAGTTTACAGATCTCGAGCAGAGGCTCGAACTGAACCCAACAGAACCTTCACAGAACTGAGTAGACCAGGAAGTACCGACAATTTAAAGAGCCCTTTTCCCGGTCCATACGGGAGTCTCCCATTGGCCAGAACCGACCAGACGGGGTGTGTTTTGTGACGTAAGAGGTTAGAAGACAGCAAGAATTGTTATGGAAAGATCAGAAATGTTCTCACAGACAGAGAGAGTTTTGTTTTGGCGAGTTTAGAAACAGGTGCAAAAACCTCTATATTTACGTCTGAGAGGATTCTAAAAACATGACAGTTCGTTCTAACAACTTGTTTTGCGTTTGACTCCAACCTTGGAAACGTACACTTGCTCATTCAAAGGCAGAAATCAGAAAATGCATAAAAATCTGTAACAGACCTCAACATGAATTCTAACTTTGCATGAGAAAAATCATTACACAGTTAATAAAATTGATTAGTTCACTGCAACATCTAAAATGGTTTGAACTAAGACATTTTGATTATCAACATGTGTAAAACAGTAATGATAATAAAAAAGAGAGTGTTCTTTCACATGAATCTTCAAGAGAGAAAGTCTCAGGATGGGTGAACCTGCATTTCTGGATTCAAATCAATAAAATGACAGTTCCTGTCCCACAAGGTTCTTAAGGTCAAGGGTTTTGACCTTAGACTTAGTTTTTGACATGGGCCTAGTCCACTACATCACTGATTAGACCATCTCCAACACAGTACCTCTGTCACATATTTGTCAAGTAGCTCGAAAAAGAGAGAACCCGTTATTAAATATTGATTGTAGTGGAGCTCCTAAGCTAACACTGAAGCTAACCTAACCCTACATCACTACAATGTCCTGATCAAAAATAACACCAAGATTTTTAACATTAGAGCTGGAGGACAGATTAATGCCATCTAAGGAGGGAGAAAGACTGAAAAATTAATTCCTAAGGTGCTCAGGTCCAAAAACCAAAACCTCAGTTTTGTCTGTGTTCAACAGGAGAAAATTAAGAGTCATCCAGGTTTTTATGTCTTTAAGACATGCTTGTAGTCTAAGTAGCTGATTGGATTCATCGGGTTTAATGGACAAATATAATTGTGTGTCATCAGCATAACAATGGAAATTTATCCCATGCTGTTTAATAACTTTACCTAATGGAAGCATATATAAAGTAAAGAGTATTGGCCCAAGCACTGAGCCCTGAGGAACTCAATGACTAACTTTGGTGTATGAAGAAGATTTATTATTTACATTTACAAACTGGAAGCTATCAGATAGATATGATTTAAACCATTTTAGAGCCGTTCCTGTAATCCCAATATCATATTCAAGCCTCTGCAGTAAAATATTGTGATCAACTGTATCAAATGCAGCACTGAGGTCTAACAGGACCAGTATAGACACAAGTCCATTGTCTGAGGCCATGAGAATATCATTAGTGACTTTTACTAGTGCTGTTTCTGTGCTATGATGAGCTCTAAACCCTGACTGAAACTCTTCAGATTATTTCTTTGTAGATGTTCACGCAACTGACCTGCAAATATTTTCTCTAGAATTTTTGAGATGAAAGTTAGATTAGATATAGGTCTATAGTTGGTCAGAATTTCTGAATCAAGATCAGACTTCTTAAGTAAAGGTTTAATTACATCAACCTTAAAGCTCTGTGGTACATAACCATCCATTAAAGACAAATTAAGTAGATCCAAAATGTGGACATTAATTAGGGGGAATACCTCTTTAAACAATCTGGTTGGGATGGGATCTAGCAGGCATGTGGATGGTTTGGATGAGGTTATTATTTTTGACAATTCAGAGAGCTCAACAGGACAAAAACTGTCCAAACATAAATCAGGCTCTAGTGAATTTTTTAAAGTGGCCTCATTTGACAGGGGACTAGAGGTAGTAGAAGGAAGGATGGTTTGAATTTTCTCTTTAACTGAAATAATTTTATTTATAAAGAATCTCATGAGGTCATCACTACTTATAGTTGTAGGGATACATGGTTCAACAGAAATGGGACTTTTAATTAGTCTAGCAATAGTACTAAACAGAAACCCAGGGTTATTTTTATTCTCCTCTATTAAAGATGAGTAATATAAAGTTCTAGCATTACGGAGAGCTTTTTTATATGTTAGCAGACTATCTTTCCAAGTTAAATAAAATTCTTCAACATTAGTTGAGCACCATTTTCTCTCCTGGTTTCTAGATGCCTGCTTTAAAGTACGTAACTCAGAATTGAATCAAGGAGCCAGTTTCCTCTGATTGATTACTTTCTAAGAAAGGGCAAAGAAAGATAAATGTTCAACTGAAAGAAAAAGGAACAACAAAGCATCATTGTGCTTCATTTCACCTCTAATTGTATCCTACCCATTGCTGCAGAAGTTCAAACTTCCCTGTGATGGCTTTAAGAACTTCCTGACTGGCTATTCCCCCTACAGCTGCAGCTAACGGAGGGAGAGTTCCCCTGGACGTCCTGGACAGACAGCGCACCAGCTCAGCATTCACAGGAGCCTTTAAATAAGGAGGGCGAGGAAAAGAAACGATGGAGTAACGTCAGATTATAAGCGACTGCCGATGTGTCGAGGGCTGTTGTGCATCCCTTAAAAGAAACAATAGAAGAGAGAAGAAACGCTCACTTTGTTCTTAAGAGTTGAGTTTACTTCCTCAGTCAGTTTTAGTAACGTCTCTGCATCCTGTAAACACCTGAAACACAGCAAGATGAAAAGTTTAGAACCATCTGCATGGCTTCACATAAACTTTAACTAGATCCTCCTGGATTACATAATAAAAGAACTGCTCACAACACATTATACGCCCGATGACAAACTATTAAACACAATCTATAGAAACAGCCCGGACAAGCACAGACCTTGTATAACCTTTGACCTTGATTTGTGACCTTGCCCATGTATGAAACACTCCTAGTGATAATGCATATGTGTGTGAAGTTTGTTAAATTATCTCGAGTGGATCAAACTTTAGGGGCGAGATAAGAGAAAGTTAACGGATGTACGAAGACTTCACCAAAATATGTCCACCTTCAACAGGTGTATAATAAAAATGAAAAGATGTTAGACTGAAGAAGACAAAAGAGAGATGAATTCTGTTTACCCAGTGTTGGGAAGCCTGCAGTGTTTATACTGGAACCTGTTCATGGCAGCATGAATCTGCAGTGGGGCCTGATGGGTAGATTTAAAACAAGAGAAGAAGAAACTCAAACCCAAACAAGTGACTTCTGGTATTTGTGAATCAGCATGTACCACACAACAAGCCAGTTACTGTTCTTTATAGGTGTACAAAGGCCGTGGTACTGACTCGACCTGATTTAAGCAGAAAAGTATCTGGTTAAATGGCCGATAGGGTTCCTCTTGAGATACTAGCTTCCCTCTTTTCATTCTTTTCACCGCTCCCACCTCTGGTTTGCTGAAGTCTGGACTCAGGACCTGAGGCTCACACAACTGCTGTTCTAACGTTTCCTAAAACACACAAATATTGAAGACAATGGATTCAAAGCAGACGTTTTCTGGTTGGTCCAAATGTGACATTTATTGAGACAACTTACAAATATGAATGCCTTGGGACTTTTAACCAGAACAACAAAACCTCCGTGTGTGTATGGCTGGAGCTGCAACGCATCTCCGATTTCCAAAGTGTGGGGGGAAAGCACTAACGCACACAAACACACACACAATTAGACAAACGTGTTTCAAAAGGATTTGTTTTACTTCTTTTCTTGTATAAAAGTTGATCATTTAAGTTTTGGTAGACTGTGTTCAATGAATCGTACGAGTTTGACACGTTACCTGTAACTGGCCGTGTGGAACCGTTCAGCTCCACCATGCCCCCGACCTCTCTGAACACAACTCTCTGGCAGGTTTGGAAGCCGTGGGGCTGGTTGTCCATGCAGGTCACAAACCCTGGATTGTCCTGATAAAATGATAAAGAGGAGACACGTATGGTTCCACCAGGGGAAGAAGGAAGGTTTGACACCCCCAGGACAGATCAGGGGAACATTTTCATATTTTAGCTGTAATCATATTTCATGCAGCTTAGTTTTCTTATGCAGTCATAAAGTATATGATGCCAACTTTTAAGCCTTACAGCCTCCTATTATTGTCATCACCAGCAGTTGAACTTGCTGAGCCCCAAACACATAATATTCAAGACACGAGCCAGAAAGACTCAAAAATAAGTAGTCAACACATATTCTAATGCTTTTTCTTTCTTTTTCTTTTGAATTAGGCTGTGTGAAGTGTCTGAGGGTGAATGTTCACCTACTGTTGTTTTAACTTACATTTAGCTAGCTAATGTTAGCATGGCTAAACTGGACATTTCCTTCTGAAACATTTCTGAACTAATGTCACTGTTTTAGGATGGAAACATGTTCATCCATAACCTCAAATGCCACACTGAAATTAAAAGAGCTTCAAAATGCCAGAGTAGCTAAAAATAGGGATGCACGATATTGAATATGTCGATATGTTAAAAATTATTTGGCCGATAACCGATACGAATACTTTTTCTAGACCTACTTACAGAGACTACATGGCTTTCTCTGCTGTGGAATTAAAATACTACATTATGCTTCATGGTCTTTGTCAGTTTGGCTGCTACCAAATGCAATGCCAAAAAGGGGCTGAAAATGATGTAACACTATATAAATATATAATACATATTTATAATATATATATATAAAAAAACCAGCGCTTTTTATATTGGTGAGTTATTTTGGTGGAATGGTCAATGTCCGATATTTAACATTTTTGCTAACATCGGCCGATATTGATACCATGCCGATAATATCGTGCATCTAAAAATATTTATTTAGTCAAGATCAAAATCCAATCATTTCATTTTAGAGCTTCTCATAAACAAAAATGAACAAAATGTTTTATAGAATTATCTAACGCATAAAACAAGCGGTACGCCGTCAGCCTCATCACTGAGGGATTTGAATAGTGAATGTTGGTAGTTTTGACTAGAACTGAACAGAGAATGCAAGTAAACTTTAATGTTTTTAGTGTAAAAGACTGTATTTATATATCTGAGTAGGTGTTACACTGTGTATAACAAAAATAGTTTTTTGTTTTTTTTCTTGTCCAAAGGCGCAGAGTGATGGGAGCAACTTCATCCACGACCAGGCACAATGGCAGAGGCAGAGGGTGGCCACCACAGATTAATTTTTGGCCACCCCAGTTATTTGAGGAAACTATAAATATAAAAACTAGAAGGCATCGTTTCCTCAAATGATATGGGAGGTTAGTTTACACATATGGTGGTAGCCATCTTAGATTTTGGCGTAGCAACCAAACTTTAGACAGTGACCATTTTTACACCCAGATGCAGCAACACACCAAAATGGAGGTCAGCACTTTGCTTACTTTTGAAATGATCCAACTCACAAGGTTTACATACAGTATTCATATATGGTGGTAGCCATCTTAGATTTTGACATGGCAACCCAGTTTTCAACAGTGACCCTTCTTATGAATAGTTTGTAGATGCAGCAACATACCAAAATGGAAGTTAACAATTTTTCAAGTTATCCAGATCACAACATACATGGATGAACAGATGGACTAACGGAAGGATGGAGGGTATTTCCAATTCCCCTTCTTCACTCAGCAATGGGGGACAAAATATTGTGTTATAATTTTGTGCTGTCAATCAGCTGTGTCTTGTTGTTAACATATGCTTGATGGTGCTGGATGGCACAAACGAGCTGAAGAAGAGCCACAGCATGTTTGTTCTGACTAAATGTGATGTTGTCAAGTTGGGTCAGCTACTCATGGAGTCCCTCAGACAGCCATGGAAGAAATAACGTCTAATCAACTTGAGCAAACACACAAATGGCTACAACTCTGTCAATAACTTTGAGTTTTAGAAAATAAGCTTCATCTAAAAATGAGTCATTCAAAATGGCTGCCACAACGGATTGTTGAAAACTCTTAAATACTGTAGCTCTAAGGAATTTCACATATTTTGGAGTGAACATTTGATGTGATGGTCCAAAAGTAATCCCCGGCACGTCCTTCAAGCATTTCACATTGTGCCACAGGTTTGGTTTAAACTTTGGCATCAACTGTTTGTTTGTTAGCAAAATATTTCTTGAACCACTAAACAAACTCTTACAAATTCTTCAAGAAAATAGATCCTTGAAATCTCACAAAAGTGTACGAGCTTGCACACAATGTTATTTTACAGATTTAACCACAGCATGTCCTTTTTTTAAACATAGATTGTTTTAGTTTAAAACTCTGCTGAATGCATTCCTTCAAGGAATGTTGAAATGATGAAACGCTGGAAACAAAACCACAGCACAGTTTTACAGCTTGTAGTTCGACCTCGAGCAGGAATAACTTCACATTCTCTGTCACCTTGTGGTTGTGAGAGAAATAATAAGGGTGACTAGAAAAGTCATTTAAAAGCGGCTGTTATCAGAGCTGCAGGACTGTAAGAAATGTGATGAGAAATATAATTGACTTCATTCTGCTGCACCTTGTGAAGACGCTTCAATACATTTGATCTTTCCCTCATCCTTACTGGTCCAGCTTCTTATAGTTTTGTGGAAGAATTTTTCTTTCCAGTGCCACAGGTCGTCAAGTCTTTATGCATTGTATTACATTTTAAATTGTCATTTTATCGGCTTATTTAAAGTACCTGTTAAAGAACTATAGAATGCTGCAACGTAAGCTCTTAACTTTTTCAGTAAAGTAATACTGGAGCTGTTTCACCTGCTGGTTCCACCTGCTATGTTAGATGCAGATTACCAGTAAGTATGAGCACCTGAGAATGACATTATCCTTGACAAAGTGCACTTTAAAATTCTTAAGTACATTCTAAATGTTAAAATATTAAAAGTATGGTGTACAAAGAGCCTGGAAAAATCCTTTTATGTATTGTTCTTAAAATGACAATAATGGTTTGGAGCTCTGCAGGGTGAGCAGAAAAGCTCAACTATTGATTATAATTATATAATAATGGAGTTTATGTGGCCTTATCTGTCATTTATTTGTGTTCAAATGTTCTTCCTTATGTCTGGAACAGAAACGTAATGATTCAAAAATGAAGACGTAAACGACGTGTGATGTCTGCTGGTGATGTTTAGTTTTAAATAATTTAAGCTTGAAAAACAGAAACATCACTGGAAGGAACGGGATTGAAGGGAAAAGAAAATTTGATTTTGTGGGATGATACGCCTCGACGCGGTCGAACGCCTCCTCCAAGTCCACAAAGCACAGACTGGTTGGGCAAACTCCCCGCACCCTCCAGGACCCTGCTGAGGGTGTAGAGCTGGTCCAGTGTTCCAGGACCAGGACGAAAACCGCACTGCTCCTCCTGAACCCGAGGTTCGACTATCCAACGGACCCTCCTCTCCAGCACCCCTGAATAGACCTTACCAGGGAGGTTTAAGAGCGTGATCCCCCTGTAGTTGGAACACACTCTACGGTCCCCCTTTTTTAAATAGGGGGACCACCACCCCAGTCTGCCAATCCAGGGGAACTGCCCCCGATGTCCACGCAATATTGCAGAGTCATGTAAGCCGACACAACCCTACAACATCCACCAGAGCCTTAAGGAACTCCGAGTGAATCTCATCCACCCCTGGGGCTCTGCCACCAAGGAGCTTTTTAACCACCTCGGTGGCCTCAGCACCAGAGATTGGAGAGCCCGACCCAAAGTCCCCAGACTCCGCTTCCTCACTGGAAGACGTGCCGGTGGGATTGAGGAGGTCTTCGAAGTACTCTGTCCACCGACCCACGACATCCCGAGTTGAGGTCAGCAGCTCACCACCTCCACTGTAAACAGTGTTGGTGGTGTTCCACTCACACACACCCCCCCCCCCGCCCCGAGACGGCCCGGCGGAGCGTGTGGGAGCTGCTGCAGGTGGAGACACGGAGACATCAATTTTCATCAAATTTAAAAAAGGAAATCAAATGCAAAACACGACAAAGTACACCTCCGTGGTTAAGTCCCGATATTATTAAACTTATGAAAACTCGAGATACAGCCCTAAAGAAAGCGTTAAAATCAAAGCTCCTGACTGATCTCGTGTCATACAAGAGTTTGAGAAATAAGGTGGTTGTACAACTACGTAAAGCTAAAGCTTCTTATTACATTCAAGTCATAGAGAGGGCAAGGGGTGATAGCACTCTGCTTTGGAAATGCTTGAACAATTGAACTAGTACAAAGAGTCAAAATAAAGGTATTAAAGAACTTCTTATAGATGGTACAATTATTACTAACCATGGCAAATGAATTCAACTCTTACTTTGTACGATCAGTGGAAGAGTTAACTCAGCATTTTTTACCACATATTTCAACACAGGTTGATAATCACTACGCTCAGGAGGTGTCACAAGATTATTTTTATATTAGACAAATTGATGAAAGAAATACTGCGCAAATCATTGCAAAACTGTCTAACTCAAATTCAAATGATGCCTATAATACTAACTGTGGCTTTTTAAAGAAATATACAAATACTCTAATTAAGCCATTGACACATTTAGTTAACCTTTCAATTAGTACCTCCATGTTTCCTTCAGGGTGGAAAAAGGCAGTTGTTGTACCTATACATAAAGAGGGGAGACAGGATTCTACGAATAATTATTGACCTATATCGCTCTATATTAGGGCCACTGTTATTCAGTCTCTTTATAAACGACCTACCTCTTGTATGCAATGGTGTCAATTGTCAACTTTACGCAGATGATGCAGTATTTTATGCACCTGCTAAGACACCACAACAGATGTCTTGTCTGCCTGTATGGAGGAAGTGAACCGTTGGTTATTCAATAATGAGTTAGTCATCAATTTAAGTAAAACAGTGTCAATGTGCTTTTCCATTAGAAAACATGTTCAACAACATTTTCAAATTTATTTACAGGATGAAATGATTAAAAATGTAACAGAATTCAAATATCTTGGGCTGTTTTTAGATCCACGTGTAAAATTTGAGAATCATATAAACAACATTTCCAAAGAAGTCAAAAGAAACCTTAATTGTTTCAAATTAATAAGACCTTATATTCCTGTACAGGCTGCTCTTCAATATATGCATGCCATGATATTCTCTCATATCTCATATTGTATGACATCATGGGCCCAGGCTACTACAATGGCCATAAAGCCAATGGTCTCATTGTATAACCAAACAATAAAAGTAATGGACAAAAAGCCAATAAGATCACATCACTGTCTAACCTTGGACAAACATAACTTAATGAGTTTTGAAAGCTTTTCTAACTTATGTTTTCTTAAATTAATTTTTAAGTGTATCAATAGGTTAGCTCCTCATCACTGAGCTCATTTATACAGAAGCAAAACAGTTGCAGAGTCACCAGAGGATCTTTAGAACAGAATTGCTTAACTCTAGAACCTCGTTTGGTCAGACTTCTTTTTCCTATAAAGGCACAACATTATGGAACTTATTGCCCCCACATGTAAAAGCTACACCTGAACTTAAAAAGTTTGTTTACATGACTAAATCTTGGCTAAAGGAAAATCAAAGATGTGATCATTTTGAATACTCGGATTTTATGGATGCAAAAGTCTTTGTGGGAGTGTATGTATTAGTGAGTTAGTATTATATTTACAATTTTTAGTATGTTAGCTGAATGTGTGAGGATGGGGTGGTATTGAGGAGGTGCTATGATATTTATGTAAATTTGTGGGTTGCAAAGGTTTTTTAGAATTTGTAGAGGAAAATTTTTTGTATTTTTATTGTATTTAGATTTTTAAATTGTTTGTATTTTAATGTAAAGTTTTTATTATATGAAATTGGAGGTTGTTACGTTGATTACATGAATATGTAGGCAGGAGTACGTAGGTACTCTTACTGTATTTTGATTGATAAATTGTATGTATTTTAATGCATAGAAATGCCCAAGCAGGGACTGGAGTTGTGAATTAGCTGAAGCTATGTTCTCTTTGTGCAACGTATCAGTCACAAACTTGTTGTGTTCTATGTTTATGTGCATGGATCATTAATGTCATATCAAGAATTTGTCATAAAATATAACATTATGATCCCTATTAACAAATTTAATATTGTAATAAAAGCAATCCCTACTGGAGTAATTATTTTACATAGAAGTACAGCAGGACAGAATCCAACACTGTTTTTACCATTTGATCCAACCAAACTTGAAATTGGTCAAATCTGCTTCTCCTCAACCCATAACAGCAACCGTCGTATCCGTTCACTATTTCAGAAAGATGTTGTGTCAACTCCATACGTGGTACCTTATTGGAACACCTTTATTATTAACCTTAACTGGAAAAGGATTTGGATTTTATCAACCAGATACATGATAAATAATAAAGTAAGAGAAGTATCATTCAAGATTATTCATAGATTTTACCCATCCAAAGTTTATTTACAACGGTTTAACAAGGATATAAATATTATTTGCTCTTTTTGTGATGAAAACCCAGAAGATGTCTTTCATTTATTTTGGTCTTGCCCCTTCTCGACTCAATTTTGAAAAAGTATTTGTATTTTGATTTCTACTTTTATAGAACCAGATCTTTTACGTTGCTTTGAACATGTTTTGTTTGGCTTCACTGACGACCCAACAGCTAAAGAAAAACAGGTCTATATTATTAATCTCATTATATACCTAGCCAAATGGCATATTCATAAATGCCGATACACTAATCAAAATCCTCTTATCTCCATTTTTGAAAATGAGGTCAAACAATACATCAAAACTATTAAATACTCCACCAACACGAAGGCCATAAA
>NW_023619159.1:0-1208 GCF_014905685.2 Nematolebias whitei
AAGCATCAAAAGTCTAGCTAAAAGCATCAAAAGTTAAGCTAAAAGCATCAAAAGTCTAGCAAAAAACATCAAAAGTCCAGCTAAAGGCATAAAAATCTAGCTAAAAGCATCAAATGTCCAGCTAAAAGCATCAAAGTCAAGCTATAAGCATCAAAAGTCTAGCTAAAAGCATCAAAAGTCCAGCTAAAAGCATAAAAAATCTAGCTAAAAGCATCAAAAGTCCAGCTAAAAGCATCAAAAGCTAGCTAAAAGCATCAAAAGCCTAGCTAAAAGCATCAAAAGTCTAGCTTAAAGCATCAAAAGTCTAGCTAAAAGCATCAAAAGTCTAGCTAAAAGCATCAAAATGCTAGCTTAAAGCATCAAAAGTCTAGCTAAAAGCATCAAAAGTCTAGCTAAAAGCATCAAAAGGCTAGTTAAAATTATCAAAAATCAAGCTAAAAGCATCAAAAGTCTAGTTAAAAGCGTCAAAAGTCTAGCTAAAAGCATCAAAAATCGAGCTAAAAGCATCAAAAGTCCAGGTAAAAGCATAAAAAAATCTAGCTAAAAGCATCAAAAGTCTAGCTAAAAGCATCAAAATGCTAGCTTAAAGCATCAAAAGTCTAGCTAAAAGCATCAAAAGTCTAGCTTAAAGCATCAGAAGTCTAGCTTAAAGCATCAAAAGACTAGCTAAAAGCATCAGAAGTCTAGCTAAAAGCATCAAAAGTCTAGCTAATTGCATCAAAAGAATAGCTTAAAGCATTAGAAGTCTAGCTTAAAGCATCAAAAGTCTAGCTTAAAGCATCAAAAGTCTAGCTAAAAGCATAAAAAGTCTATCTAAAAGCATCAAAAGTCAAGCTAAACGCATCAAAAGTATAGCTAAAAGCATCAAAAGTATAGCTAAAAGCATCAAAATGCTAGCTAAAAGCATCAAAAGTCTAGCTAAAAGCATAAAAATCTAGCTAAAAGCATCAAAAGTCTAGCTAAAAGCATCAAAAGGCTAGTTAAAAGCATCAAAAGGCTAGCTAAAAGCATCAAAAGGCTAGCTAAAAGCATCAAAAGTCTAGCTAAAAGCATCAAAAGTCTAGCTAAAAGCATCAAAAGTCTAGCTAAAAGCATCAAAAGTCAAGCTAAAAGCATCAAAAGTCTAGCTAAAAGCATCAAAAGTCCAGCTAAAAGCATCAAAAATCTAGCTAAAAGCATCAAAAGTCCAGCTAAAAGCATCAAAAGTC
>NW_023619159.1:1308-12944 GCF_014905685.2 Nematolebias whitei
AAGCATCAAAAGTCTAGCTAAAAGCATCAAAAGTTAAGCTAAAAGCATCAAAAGTCTAGCAAAAAACATCAAAAGTCCAGCTAAAGGCATAAAAATCTAGCTAAAAGCATCAAATGTCCAGCTAAAAGCATCAAAGTCAAGCTATAAGCATCAAAAGTCTAGCTAAAAGCATCAAAAGTCCAGCTAAAAGCATAAAAAATCTAGCTAAAAGCATCAAAAGTCCAGCTAAAAGCATCAAAAGCTAGCTAAAAGCATCAAAAGCCTAGCTAAAAGCATCAAAAGTCTAGCTTAAAGCATCAAAAGTCTAGCTAAAAGCATCAAAAGTCTAGCTAAAAGCATCAAAATGCTAGCTTAAAGCATCAAAAGTCTAGCTAAAAGCATCAAAAGTCTAGCTAAAAGCATCAAAAGGCTAGTTAAAATTATCAAAAATCAAGCTAAAAGCATCAAAAGTCTAGTTAAAAGCATCAAAAGTCTAGCTAAAAGCATAAAAAATCTAGCTAAAAGCATCAAAAGTCCAGGTAAAAGCATAAAAAATCTAGCTAAAATCATCAAAAGTCAAGCTAAAAGAATTAAAAGTCTAGCTAAAAGCATCAAAAGTCTAGCTAAAAGCATCAAAAGTCTAGCTAAAAGCATCAAACGTCTAGCTAAAAGCATCAAAAGTCTCGCTAAAAGCATCAAAATGCTAGCTTAAAGCATCAAAAGTCCAGCTAAACGCATCAAAAGTCTAGCCAAAAGCATCAAAAGGCTAGCTAAAAGCATCAAAAGTCTAGCTAAAAGCATCAAGAAAGGAAATGTGTGTGCATATATATAGCATGAAACATCATGTCAAAACTTTTTGTTTTACATATTCAAGTGACTGAGTAGAATTATAAACTTGTCAAAATTCCCACTCCTTAACTACTTACATAATCTTACATTCATTACATGTATAATCCATACATACAGTATAACAACTAAACCCATATTTATCCACCAATATAGTATCTATTTAAGTTAACTATAGTAGATGTACAATTATTATTACTTTAACTTCACCAAAAACAAAAGCATCAATAACAAAATAAAGAAGAAAAGAAAAGTAGCAGTATTTTTGTGAGTAAGCTCCACACCCTTGGTATTGCAGGGGTGTCGAACTCATTTCCACTGAAGGGCCACATCAGAATAAATGGTTGCCCTCAAAGGGCCAGATATAAATGTAAAAGAGACAGAGAGAAAGTCGAGAGAGAGTTGAAGAAGTGTGAAAAAATGTTGGTATCCTGGCAGGGAATAAAGCATAGTCTGGTACAGAAAAAACAGGATGTGACCTCCAGCTCAATTACATCAACACTGCCACCTCCTTATCTGAGTGGTGAGGGGCCCACTCAGGAGGCGGGTCCATTACCAGACAAAGGGACAGCCCCTAAGGGGCTGTACCCAATCATTGAAATCCTAGATGGAAGCTTATTGGTGCAGCCAGCTGCCAGAGAATGTACACCACCACCCCCTCACAACCCACTCTGGATGGGGACAGAACTTAAGATCGCCTCTACTCCAAGAGGAGATATCAACTCAGAAAAAAGACAGAAAACCCTTAGCTCCACCTCCTCCTCTGTTTCAGGGAAAGAGGTGGAGAACAAGGAAGATAGGAGGAGGGACAAGTTGGATGATCATGTACAGTTATTTCAAGAAGTAGAACAATCACTGCATGAGACTGAGGAACAGATGACCAGAATTAGATTAAAGCTTGAACAGGCAGGGAAGCAAAAGCAGAATAAAATGAGTATAGATGAGACTGGAGTTAACATCTCTGTGGTTGACAAGGGAAAGGTCATGGAGAGAGGAGAAAAAGGAGGTTTTCTGACAGAAGAAGAGCTTCTAGGATCATGCGAGGACTTGTTAGCAGATTATGAGAGAGAAGAAAGAGAAGTTTGTGCGGAATACTGTGAGAAGACACACCCCATGACACTCCGGTCAAGACAGGTGCAGGGAAACTACCCCTTGCTGCAGTCAGCAGGAGGGACACTGAAATATGTACCTTTTCCCTGGGAGATAGAGACGCTTTGGTTGATAGGCTTCCTAGTATCTCGGCAGGAGGAAGCTTATGGTTATCTGAGCTGGATGGACTCACGAGAGGAATGACTTTGGCACTAGGAGATTTTAGGGCAATTTTAGGACGTTGCGTCACCCCTATGGTGGGACATGAGTTGGAATGAGCCGCCCGCACTGACACTCAGCCAAACCACACTCCTTTAGCAGTGGTAATTACACAATTAGCCAGACAAATTAAGTGACAGTTCCCTTTGTCTACTCTGGCAGCAATACCAAAATTTGAATGGGACCCTAAGGGCCACCTGAAAGATTACATCACTCAAGCAGTAGAGATTTGGATGAGACACACAACAGTTAATCCAAAAGGTGAACCGTCCAATCTGACTGAATTGTTCAGAGAAGCAGTTTTGAAGGGAGTACCTGATGAAGTGTCAGAGCTGATGGTGAAAAATCCTGATCTCCCAGGGTGCGAGCATGCTAAGTGGGAAAAACATTTACTACATCATTTGCAGGCGGCACAGGACAAGTTAAAAAAGAAAAAAAAAAGATGAAAGAGCTGACCTAGAAAATCAGCTCCTCAAGTTACAGCTTCAGGAAGCACGGCAGAAGGTATCAAAGAACAAGGATAAATCTGAGAAAATTATGTTAGCTGCGGGAACAGGGAATGTTTCACAACTTACACACAACAATGTTGCACCCGTGACTAATCAGTATCCTGGAGGAGGAGTTATCTCTTCTCCATATCCCGATCCCTCTTTTCCCTTCCCGTCTTTTCCATTTGTGCGCAGGTCTGGTGGGACTGGACGTGGAGGAGGTTGGCGTGCTGGTGGTTGTGCATGGGGAGGCATGACACGTAGACGAGGGGGCCGGGGTGCACCCGGGCAAAGGAACTTGCAAGACGAAATCTGCTACAACTGTGGGGGACCTGGCCATTGGGCCAGACAGTGCAGAGCCCCACCCATGCAGGGGAGTAAAGGTGGAGGGTCAAAAGGCATTATTCCACACAATCCTGCTAACATACCGCCTCCTGCCAGTGGCCAGTACCTGCAGTGGGAAGAAGATGTGTACCAATGATATTGACACACCCCTGAGACCCGGTCAGGTAAGATGACTTCTGCAGACCCCATGTTATCTGCCAGAGTGGGAGGTCAACCTATGAACTTTCTAGTGGACACAGGAGCCACACATTTGACTATAAACAGCACCCCATCAACAGTTTAACATCAAAAACTGTGTCTTTGACAGGGTTCTCAGGGAAAGAGCAGAGTCTGCACTTAACAGAACCATTGACTTTTAACCTAGGGGCCCAGACGTTGCAACATTCTTTTGTCTGCTCCCCATCTACTCCTGTGAACTTACTAGGAAGAGACTTGCTGATCAAGCTGGGAGTTACCGTACTGTGTGGTGCAGATGGGCTGACAGTTTTGCTACCAGATGGCTCCATCATGCATTGCAGACTCAATCACAGATGGACAGTACTTGTTACACCCTGTCACTCCAGTACGCAGACATCTATTGGGGCCGGTTGACACATGAACAGTCAAGCTGTCTCCTGAAAACATTCCAGACCTGGAAGCCCTGGCTCATCAGTCTACGCGCCTACGTTTCTCCTGCTGACCCGCCTCACGTCACCCTCTTCTATGACCGGGAACGCACAGACTGGTACCAAGAAGCCTTCTCATCTGACCTTGAGGGTAAGACTTGGAAAATTAAAATTGAAAATATTTATGTAGCTCCTGAGGGAGTATCGGCGGCAGTAACACTGACCACTGAACAGCTTAGCTGGTATCAAATGAGTGATGAAGCTGTCCCCCACTTATCTCTCTCTATAAATCCTGAGCGCCAAGCCAAGGAGTTAGGAGGGATGGTTAAATGCTCTCTAGCTACCACAGATTGGACGCGCACCACAGCACCAGGTCTGTATTATTTAAAATCATGTGACACATACAGAATACAGTTTGAAAGTTCTGAACAGATCGACCTTGAACACGACCTGCTGACTCGCCAACATGGGAGAGAACGGACAGATTACCACACTGCTGAGGACATGCTGGCTTCACTTCCTGACTCTCTCTGGGCACAGTCTCCAACTGATGTTGGACACATCTCTTGTGCTCCCGTCACCTTTAAGAGGACAGCTGTCGTGACCTGTTTTCATTCACCTACAAAGGCAGACAGTGGAGATACACGAGACTTCCACATGGATTCTCGCTCTCTCCAGGCATTTTTAACAAGGTCTTGAAGGACGTTTTACAAACCTGTCCACTTCCTGGCAACACCACACTGATCCAGTATGTGGAAGACTTGCTGTTGGCCGCTCCCACTGCTGATCTCTGCGAGGAAGCTACACGACTTGTCCTACAACACTTACATGGCTCTGTTTTTAAGGTTAGTAAAACTTAATTGCAGATTGGTAGAAAACAGGTTTCTTTCCTGGGCCGTGTAATCTCCGCAGGAACCACTAACATGTCTTCAGCACATAAGCAGAGTATCCTGACACATCCAAAACCACTACGGGTGAAGGACATTTTATCTTTCCTTGGACTCACCGGTTATAGTCATAGCTACTTGCCAGCATACACAGACCTGACTCAACCCTTGCGCCATCTGGTCAAGGAACAAGGTATGAGAAATTTGAATAAGTCCACTAACCTGGACAAAAGAAGCAGAAGACGCCTTTACTCATCTAAAACAACACATGGCATCGGCAGCTGAATTAACCTTACCTGATTACAGCTGTCCTTTCTTCCTGGATGTCTCTGTAACAAAACACGCAATAAATGGGGTTTTGTTTCAGAGAAAACGGGGAGAGAGAAAAGTATTACAGTACCTCTCACTTATGATGGATAACATGGAAAAAAGACATCCTCCATGCACACAACATGCAGCCGGGATAGCGAAACTGATTCGAAAAACAGCACACATATGCCCCTTTTCCATTAGTACCTATAGTACCGGTACAGCACGGCTCTACTCTACTCGGTACGGTACAGGTTGAGCTTCCATTATGCTTTCAGTACCAGTTCCAGTGGGCGGGGTTCAAATTGACGTCACCACCTCTCACCAGCTGGTAGCGCTGAGACGCAGAAACTGTTTTCAGTACAGGTTGAGAATTTATGTTATTTTGAAGTTGTGTGTATGTATGGATGCATGTATGTGTGTATGTACATGTGTATAAATATATACACACACACACAAATATGTATGTACACACATGTGTGTATATATATATTTGTGTTTATATATGTGTATATATATATATATACACACACATATATATATATATCATATATATATCATATGTGATATATATATCACACATATATGTATATACACACAATTATGTATATATATATATATATGTATATATATATATACACATATGTATTTATATACATATATACGTATTTATATATATTCATATATATTTATATACATATATGTAGTGAACTAGGCCTCAGGTCAAATCTGGCCTTGAGGGGCCTTCCTGGAACAAGAACTGTATTTCATTGATTTGAGTCCAGAAACACAAATTAAGTCCATCCAGAAGACTTTTTAAGTGTCTTGCACTGATCAATTGAAAGAACACTCTCTTTTCTATTATCATTACTATTTTACAAATGTTTGATAATCAAAGTGTTATTAGTTCAAACCATTTTTAGATGTTGCAGTGAACTAATCATTTTTAATTCAACTGTGAAACAGTAATAATGATTTTAATCCTCATGCAAAGTAGAAATCATGTTAAGGTCTGTTACAGAGTAATTATGCATTTTCTGATTTTCTGTCTTGGAATGAGCAAGTGTAAGTTGGTCCAAGGTTGGAGTCAAACGCAAAACAAGTTGTTGGAACGAACTATCATGTTTTTAAATCCTCTCAGACGTAAATATAAGAGGCTGGCACCTGTTTATGGGTAACTCGCCTAAATATTCCTCTCTCTGTCTCTAAAAACATTTTCAATCTGTTCCAAAACACTTTCTGTTTTTCTGACTCCTAGTGACCTCTTACGTCACAAAAACACACCCCTGTCTGGTCGATATTGACCAATCAGGAACCTCCCAAATGAACCGGAAATAGAGCTCTTTAAATGTCGGTACTTCCTAGTTCAAACCAGTCGGGTGGAGAGTCGCTTCAGGCTTCGGCTTCAGTCGTTTGCCGCTCCAGTGCTGGGAGAACAGAAGTCCAGCATGATCCAGAGCTCTTCCGAGTCTTGGGGGGATTATGACATCTTCCACCTCTGAGTGGAACTCTGACGGACTCCACTCCTGTGAGTCCACCGAGAGGTGAACCTGTGTCGGACGGAATACCGTCGCTACTTCGGACGATTCACAGCTGTTCCTACGGAGACGCTGAAAGGGTGCGTTAAATGGAACTTCGTACCAGTGGAGACGACATCTCCAGGTAAAGAGTTGATTTATACCACCTAAGTGTACCGGGGAAGAAGCTGGGAACTCACCGGAGAGTGCCGTTCTGATGCCGACACACACTTCCCTCATCCATCCTTTCTCTCAACTTAAACCTCAATTTCTATCTTTAAACTCTCCTATCTGCTAGAAATCATTCCAGATATTTTTAGAAATGTCTGTTGTACAGTTTGAAATGGGGAAACCATGGCCATATGGTTTCCTCCTTGTAAAACTAGCCTAAATTAGCCATGTTGTTGTTGAAATCATTTTGCCAAATTAATGTAAATGTGTGATGTGTTTAAATCGTTTTTAAATAAATGACCCACTGTCGTTGGTGAGTCAAAGATAAACACGTTTCCGTCCACATTTTATTAAATTCAATGCACGTCATTATACAGTCCAGAAAAATGAAAGAATCCGTTTAATTTATGAATATATGACAGCATATGTTCATCTACATACTGGTGGCCCGTACGCTTCATAAATGGACTGTTATCCGTGTAACAATTGATTTTACATGTTGGCATGAAAAGAGTGCAGAGTTGCTGTGTGAAACGCAGCGTTTTTGCAGATGCGATGCTTGGAGAAAATACAGCTATGTTTTGCAGCTAGTGATGTTTTGAAAGCTGAAATTGTGAGTCAATATGTCTGTTTAAAAGCTGAATTTGTACGTCTGTTGTGTGTGACAAATTTGCTGAGCTGTGGAAACGCTTTATTCTGTTTATACTGTGTTCCAGACGAGGCTCTGGTCCGGCTCGGTTCTGATAAGTTCGAACGAGTTGTTTTAAATGGTTGGAGAGACGTTTTAAGACCGGAGCGCCGACTCCGTGCAGCTTTGAGAGTTGATTCGTTACATTTTTAACAGAAAATGGTACATTTTGACAGTTTAAAAGACGAAAAGTTGACCGGACTTGTTCAGGCTAATGCTACACGCTAGCTGGAAAAACGATCTGTGATTGGTCGAAAACCGCTGAGTTGGGACGCTCTGATACGCTAAGAAATGAGTGACGTGTCTGCGTCACTTCCTCTGGGTCAGCGATATAAGAACCCACCCCCGTTGCTGTTCTGTCATTGGTAGATTCAGTCACGTGACCCGGAAATGAGGCTCGTCTTCATAGGGAATTTCAATCGGCTGTTTAAAGTTGAAAAACGCTTTAAAGTTGGATTCTGATCCGCTGCTCCGTTTCTTTGAAGCCTAATCGCTGAAACTTTGCCACGTTTGAGTTTGAAATCCGTCATTAAATGGTGTTTTTGGACAACGCTAGCCGATGCTAATTTTAAGCTAACAGCTAACGACCGGATGTCACCGGATGCCACAGGAAGTCATCGCGACTCCTACTGGTCGTCACTAAGAGTGTCTGGGTTAAAATAAAATAAGGTTGATACTGCCCCTTCCTGTAGAAACTTGAAATCACAGTTTCACTTGGTTTTAGGTTATTTTGGGTGAAATTATACGTGTTTATTTCTGTCAGAGGCATTTTTGAGTTAATAAACGTTCTTCAAGCTGAATTATTACTGTTATCTTGCATTTAAAAAGTGATTAAGGTACTTATGCGAGAAAGGCATTTACCAAAAAAAATTTTTATTCACTGGTAATTCCTCTGATGGAGGTGCAAAATAAAAAATTAGAAACTTTTTAAAAGACAAAGTTCAGATATTCACAGAGTTGATAAAGTTTACTTGTTTGCTGAAAAGATAATACACGTTTAATTGCTAGATCACTAAATAAGAGTAATTATCAGGAAAAAGAAACTTTTCTGTTTAAGTTACCACCTAGAACAATACATCTTCTTATTTAATTTTTAAATAGGAGATAATGGCAGGAGAAGACGTAAACATTGACCTTTTGGACTCCCAAGATGTCATCCAGACAGCCTTATGTATTTTAACAAATCCAATTGTTGGTGCACCGTTAGAAAGCCTTGATGAAGCTCAAAGAGCTGGAGAACTGATAAGTTTATCAAAAGGAGCTACGGTAAGTGAGGATAAAAAACTAAGCCGTGAACAGTTAGCAAAAATTTCTCTGCTTCTCAAAGAGGAATTGGACCATCAGGTTGCACGAAATGTCATGCTGTCTAGAGCATATGCAACTGAAAAGGAGATGTTTGACAAATTGATGGAAGAGTCTGAACTTGATGAACAGACACGTGCAGTTAAGGTGCAAGGTGAGAGGGAGCTCTCACAAAATCAGCTGTCATTACAAGCTCAATCATATGAGGAGGTCATTAAAGATAAAGAGCTTCGGTACCAAGCTGTGTGTTCAGACAACGGTGTGCTACAACAAGAGTTGCAGCTCGCATCAAAACAGCTGGACGAATGCAGACTGGAAAAAGCGGCGTTACTCCAACAATGTGTGCGTTTACAAATTGAATGTCAAACATCACAGGAACGCCTGAAAGCTTGTGAGGAGAATCTAGCCGCAGCAACAAATAAAAGTTCTGACGTGGGGCAAGTTTGTCTGGAACTCAAAGAAGATCAAAGTCAGAGTCCAGGCCAACCGCCATCACCCCAGAAAGATGTTGTTGCACCTCCTGCTCTTAATCCCATTCTGCCACCTCCACATGTGGGTAGAGAAACACCTCCACCCTCATCTCGGGTGATAGGGACAGACCTGCACCAATTTGCACTACCACCCATGCAAGAGAGACCGTTGATACTTTCTCCTTCAATGGATGATTTGCAAAAAATCTCAAAATATGTACAACGCTTTGTACCGGGACCAATGGGCTCAACTGGAACAAAAGCGTACCTCAGAGATCTTGCGTTCAGATTGAGATGTTATCCTAATGCTACGGTTGAGGATAAGATCAGTCTGATAAGGCTCACTTCGGACAGAGAGGTGTTCACCTTCATCGAGCGTCTACCTGATGCCACGAGAAGGGATTACAACCTTCTGTGTGAAGCTTTGATCAGAGAGTACGACCCCTGCACGGGACCTGATGGTTTCCCAGCTGCTGACAAGGTCACGCAGGGCAAGAATGAACATCCAAAAGTTTATTACAAAAGAATCTTCCAAGCTTATTTTGGTAACAGAAATGAAACCGGAATGGAGGAGGAAGAAGGTTTTAAATTTGTTTTCAGCAAAAATCTCCACACTGATTTTAAAACATCAGTACAAATGATGGCAAATTTCAGAGAAAAGTCCATCAATGAGATTAAACAGTGTGCTGTGAATGTGTTTGAGGCATGTTCTCGTGCTAAGACGCCCATAGAAGTGTTTCCTGGTGTAAAGGTTAAACCCCACTCCCTAGAACTGGAGGGACGGCGTGCGTCGCCGCCTCCTCCTAAAAAAGGCGAGAAAAAGCAGTCTTTTCAAACTAACAAACCGCGTCATGAAGGTGCACGCTGGGACAAAAAAGCTCCTCTTTCAGAGGATGAACGTGATTATCGTAAATGGGGTGTGCGTAGGACGCAAAAATATGGGAACCAAGAGGACCCATATTATCAGGGGGAGTCCGAAAAGGAACCCCCAAAAGACGTACCTAGCCGTCTCCCACCTCGGACGAAACGAACCGAGGCGAAAAAATCACAAAAGTTCCAGAAACGAGGCCCTACACCTCTGAGCTCGGAAGAGACAGAGAAAATACGCAGGTTGTTAGAAACCTTGAAACAAACTGACAAGGGAAACCAACCAGGAGCACTATGCAGTGATGTGATCACTATTGCATCTGAGGGCGCGAATGACAACATTACAGATGTCGGTGGAACACACCAAGACATTGCTGTCGTTGCCTCCAACAACCCCTCATCAGAAGAAGGGGGGGTAAACACACACACAAACGATGACGAGTCATCGCAGGCTGAACACTCAGAAACAGCTACTGCTGTGCTGACGGTTCAGACAAACCAAGATTACACGGACAAGGCTGAACGCGTGAAGAAGCGTCAGAAAAAACCCAAGAGGTTTCTGTGTAACTTTATCAGAAGGGGGGTCGCCAAAAAGGCGTACCTGTCAGTGACACTCGAAGGTGTCCTCACACATGAAGCACTTCTGGACGGTGGAGCAGACATAACAATTATGTCAGCTAAACTGTTCGAGGAGCTGAGGACAGCCGCTGCCGGTGTTAACAGGATAATACCTCTCTCTGATTGTGCTATAGAAATGCAGGGTCTCTCAGAGAAGAGAACAACCCTGACAGCTGTAGCAATGGTTCACATGCAGGTTGGCAAAATGACACTGTACCACCCGGTACACGTGTCTCGTGTTGACTCATTCCCATTTTTGGTTGGCTAGGATTTTATAAATCGCTTCGACGCGATTATAGATTATGGTGATCAAACGATGTGGACCAAAGTGAGCAAACCACTGCCAATAGATACGCCTCCAGAGTGTAAAACAAACTGCCCAACAGCAGGTACCGCGGAAGGCGCAAAGGACTCCTCAGCCGAGGACACGAGCCCGGTGAGTACTCCTCTGACATCATGTGAAACCAAAGAGACCCACCCAGTGGTCCAAACTCTGACCCAACAAGACAGCCTCCTCTGTGAGCTGGAGCAGTCGGAGCCCACCAAACACTACCTACCACTGGTAGTTAAAGGTGTAGAGATCCAAGGGTCCCACACCAACGATGCTGTTCTGTCTCTGTGGACAGATAAATCAGCAATTAACCGAGCTTTCTATGAAACCTTGGTTCACAAACACGTTGGTCTAGAACTAATTAAAAAAGCTTTCCGCTTTCCATTAGTTCCCAATAGTTCACAGGTAATGACCGCAGAAGGAGTCATTAACCTAAAACTGAACTGGAATCAACGAGAACTGATTCACCCGTTTCTCGTTATCCAAAACTTACCACATGCATCCTATATAGGCTCTGACATTTTGGTAAGGTTAGGTGTCCACGTGGACACCATTAACAAGGTGCTGTGGTCCCTAAAACAAGCCACAAAGGATCCTCCTGTGCTAGACACAGCGGGCCTTAAGGCTGGGCAGACCATTCCAGAGGCCTGCCAAGTTGCTAACAACCAAACCACCACAGTACCACCTCAGGTGATTAACCTAATGGTGCGAATCCACATAATAGCTGGACAAGCTATTAGCCATAAACAGGCATATTTTCAACCCTCTCCTGCATTTTTCAACTTGGGACTGTCCGTGGAAGCCACGAACCAGGTGAGTCTTGACTCCAGGACCACATCTATTGCTGTGTGTAACACTGGCATGGATGAGGTGCTGATCCCAAAAAAGACTATGCTAGGATGGTT
>NW_023619160.1:0-8812 GCF_014905685.2 Nematolebias whitei
GACCAAGGTACACACTTCACAGGTGAAGTAATGAAGGAACTGTGGAAGACGCTAGGCGTCAAAGCCAACTTCCATATTGGCTACCACCCACAGGCTTCAGGCCAGGTTGAGAGAGCAAACAGGACTGTGGTGAGTATTTTGAAAAAATACGTAGCCGCAAACCACAAGGACTGGGACGTGAAACTCCCTCTGGTCCTCATGGCCATAAGGGCCACTCCACACACGTCGACTGGCATCGCTCCTTTCGAGATGATGACGGGTCGACAAATGACTCTCCCTCTGCACCTGTTGTACCAACCAGGCGATGCTGCCATGGCAACAGCCTACACCACACAACAATACATGAAAGACTTGGAAAGACACCTTAAGAACACTTTTGCTTTCGCACAGAAAAACCTGGAAAAATCAGCTGAAGGACGCAAAGCGTACTACGACCAAAAGGCCTCTCACGAGGAACTCCAAGTGGGAGACAGGGTCTGGTACTACACGTTTGCACCCAAAACTGGGAGAGTAGAGTCCGGGACCGGAACTCTCGCCCGTAAGCTGATGCCCAGATGGACTGGACCCCATCTGATAACCGACAAAGTGTCTCCAATTATCTACCAGATAAAAATCAGTAAAGGCCAAAAAGAGCCAACTGTTAAATGGGTACACCGTAACCAGATTAAACAACACAAGGCGTGCAATAACTCCTTAGGAGACAAAGACATCACAAAATCAGACCTCGTGGGAACAAGGGTCATCCAAGCAGAAGATAACTAATGGATAATAAACTTAACCATAGTTTAAACTCACAGGACCTACCCTTGATAAAACGGGACAGCGTGACTGAAATCTGGCAACCGGGGTGAGGAGAAGCTGTGAAACGATGTTTCGAGATGCTTAGTCACTACTCTTGTCGGTGTTGGAACGTTGTTTAGTTGATTTTGGTATTGTTTCTGAGGTAAGAATGAATTTTGTTGTGTAGTAAGTTAGAGACTAAGAAGCCTTTAACCATGCCAACATGCAGTTCATTCACTAAATTGCAATCTTTGCGGAGTCAATGTATATTATTGCTACCTTGAGTACCATAATCTACATTGATCTCACAACGCTTAAGCCGAACCTACTCGAACAATTCTATTCGGGGGGATAGCTAATTCTTTTTGATAAGTCTCGCCATAGACTTCCAAAACATTTATGGGAAAACCAAACACCCAATCTCAAGTCGTTCGTCTAAAAAGACAACAGACAATTGCACCAAACTATATTTTACCATGTAAAGCTAACTTAAACCAAGTTAGAAATGAAAAATAGTTTGGAACACTTTTTCTATAGGCATAAACCCCTGTAGTACCCCTTATCAGCATTCTCCACCCCTTAACTGGTAGTTGTAGCTGTTCCCAACCATAATAGCTTACACACCAGATGCATATAGTTTAAGGCCTTATGTAAAATCCCCTTCATAAGCCCACCTTAAACCACATAATTGCATGACACATTGAACCAGAACGGCACAGGCTGGACGTCGCTGGAGACAACCTTCGCTGGAGGCGACCTGCAATCCTGACGTTGGTCTCAACTCTTCATCCAGTGGCCGCTTCTTCAGTTCAATCCAAGGGTACCCCTCTGTATGCTGATTAATCAACACTTCCAATCGCTGTGGATTTACCGTTGTGGATTATATGACTTTTTCCAATGGATTACAGACTCTGTTTCCAAGGGGTTAAAGCATTGCTACAATGGGATTATCGAGACGATATGGGATTATAATCAACACAATGGAATACCAAGAACATTGTGGAATTACCTTGACTTTGTTTCCTTGCTGGATTACTTCTGACTTTGGTCTTCCTTGCTGGATTACATCAAGCTCAAGGACATTTGAAGGTCTAAGTTCACGGTTGGAATTCATCCCCATGGACAGGTGATGATTTCCAAAGGGGGGACTGTAGTGAACCAGATGACCTGATGATCTGACCCTCATCTGACCCTGATGACCTCAAATCTACCAGATGGACAGAGACTGTTATTTTCATTGATCTGAATAAGTCTGAGCCATCTGATGACTTTCTTTCTTGAATTAATCAAGCAGAAAAGACAATCCTCTATAATCATTACTGTTTTACAAATGTTTGATAATCAAATTGTGTTAGTTTCACTCAATGCTTACAGGTTGAAAAGAACTACTCATTTTTATTTTACATAAACAGTAAGTAATGATTTTTATTCCTCATTCAAAGAAGAAATCACCTGAATATGCATTTCTTGATTTTCTGTCTGAAATGAGTCAAGTCGTAAGTATGTGAAAGGTTGGTTTTCGGTCAACTAAAATGTTTACCGAGAAAGATGTCATGTTTAAACTTTTTCAGAAGATTACCAAGAGTTGACTCCACGAAGTCTGCTCTCCTGCAATAATCTCTCTGTCAGTTGTTAAACAAATTTCATTCTCTGACCTCGACTTTTGATAAACACCTTACGTCAAAACCACTCCTCTTTCTGGTCCATCCACGAATCAGAAAGCTCTGAAGTAAACTCGGAAGTAAACTCATTTAAAATGTGACAACTTCCCGGTTCTGGCAGAGTGCAGTAGATTCCATGGAGTGCAGTTAGTTCTCAAGGAGTTCTGAAGAGAATTCATGGGAATTCAGAGAACTAGAGTTATGGAGAGTTTTGGAGTTAGAGTCTGAGAAGATCTGAAAGAGTCTGAGAGCTGCTGACAATGAAGAGTCAGAGTTGCCGAGAATCCAGAGACGTTTTGGGATTATAATTCTGTTTTGAACTAACCACGCACGACTCTCCAAGGATTTTAGCTGTTCTCAACGGAGACGCTGATATCAGGCTGAAGGATTCTTACTGAGGTGATCTATCGTCAACAAGGTAACGGTTTCTTCTTCGACTAAAGTGTACCTGGGACAAGCTGAGATACCTGATGGGAGCGTGCAATTTCTGGTCAAACAGATTAAATTCCCTCACATATTCCTCTGTAAGATAAATCTCAATTTCCTCTTAAACTCACCTCTCTCTCATAAATCAGTACAGATATTTTTAGAAATATCTGAAGCAAAGTCCTCAAATCACCACCGAGTGATTTGAAGTTCATTATTTGTGAAACTGTCTGTTATTATTTTCATATTTTGCCAAATTAATGTAAATGTTTGATGTTAAACTTTGATTCTGAAAATAAATGACTCCATTCATTTGATGGGTCAAAGATAATAACGTCTCTCGTTCGCATTCCTTTAAATTCAATGCACGGCATTACACAGTCAGAAAAATGAAGAACTCGTGAAAAGTATGCATAAATATATACCACATATATTTGTCATACAACAAGTGACACGTACCCACGTGACTCACTACACCTGCTGTTACAGCAAAGTCATGGTCAATGAATTCAGTATCAGCCCCAGAATCAATGAAAGCTTTAATAGAGACCTGAGATTTGCCGGAGGTGATCAGATCGGCGGGTATGGTGAAAGGTGAGGAGAGTTTGCTGGTGCTGACCTGGCTCAGTAGATATCTCCTCTCATCTACTGAGCGACCCCTTTTACCGGACACTTGGCGTTGATGTGACCAGCCCCTCCACAATAAAAACAAAGATGTCCTCTCCGTCTCCTCTCACGTTCAGTCTCAGTAAGGCGGCTTCTGCCCAACTGCATGGGTTCCTCTGCCAACAGAGGAGAAGAAACAATCGGTGAGATGAGAGATCGTGGAGGGGGTCGAAACTCACTGACCAGTTTAGTCGCCGGGGAAGTCTTTGTTCCTCGTTCTCTGGCTCGTTCGACCAGCCTTAAGTCCACCCTGGTGGCCAAATCCTCAAGGTCCTGTAGGGAGTCAGGATAACGTTTAGTAGCAAGTTCATCTTTGATCTCGTCCGTTAGACCCCTATAAAAGGCATCAGTAAGAGCCTCCTCGTTCCAATGGCTTCCTGAGGCAATGGCGTGGAAGTCGATAATGTAATCGGTCACCCTGCGATTACCTTGGTGAATGTCAAACAACCGTCTGGCAGCCTCACGTTCTGGCAAGACTGGGTCAAAAACCCTACAGAGCTCCCTGGTGAAGGCCTGTAGAGAATAAATGTTAGTAGAGTTTTTCTGCCATTCAGCAGTGCCCCACTTCTTAGCTTGCCCAGCGAGAAGAGAGATCATATAAGCGACCTTGGATTTTTCTGAGGGAAAAGATGACGGTTGTAACTCAAAATGGATCTCACATTGCGTGATAAAAGGTCTACACTGATCAGGAGTCCCTGAGAACAATTCGGGCGGAGTCAGACGAGGTTCCCTATTGGATTCAACATAACGCGTGGTCATGGCTGAATTATGTTGCTGATCCTGTGAGTTTAGGTTGTCCAACCTGGGGGACATGTTCTGCATGTCTGAGGTTATTTTACCGATAGCTCCCTCAACCTCTGAGCGCCAACCTGCTGGTGGTGAGTGATCCATAATGGCCCGGTAGTTCTGTAACGAACCCCGTATAATGGACCAAAATCACCACCACAAAAATCAATTAAATAAAGTTTATTAACTGATGAAAACGGCAGGATGGACCTCGGCAAGCTTTCGCAGACTGTGGACCGGTTCCAGGTTCCAATCACCGATCCACACGAACAGTCTAAAGATGGAGAACGGTTAGTGGTTGTGCAGGTGACGAGAGTGAAGACAAAGTCAGATGAAAAAACAACCACTAACCGTCTCAGTGATGATGGGGGTTCTGAAGCGCTGAAGCGGGTCCAACTGACCCGGATGACTGCTGGAGGAGCTGGGTCTGGTGAGAGACGACAGTCGGCAGCAGCTGAAGCTTGCAGCGAGGTCTGCAGGATAAGCTGGTGTCTCCAGCACCGAGCGTGATCCAAAACAAGCGAGTGGTGGAGAGTAGAGCTGGTGGGGATGATCCGAGAGACGTGGTCGAGCAGGCGTGGGTCAGAACCGATGATCAGATGCCGAGATAATCCAAGGAGCAGACGAGAGACGAAGTCAGGAGGTCCGTGGGTCCAGAAGCCGGGAGGTCGAGCCGAGAGGAAGGGAACAGGAAACGACGGGAGGACAGAAACGAGTAAAACAGGAATACAAGGACTTGAGAGGACAGGACAGGGACAGAGCGTGGTCATGAGCGCGAGGTATTTACTAACTAAAAGTGTTCAACTACCGGGCACCGAAAAAGAGTCAGCTGTGAGCTTATAAAGGGAGAGGAGGACAGGTGCAGCCAGTTGAGCGCAATCAGCGCTGCTGGCTGCAGTGAAGACAACGTTAAACTAGGAGTGAAGACAAACCTCAACCCACATGCAGAGAAAGAAAAAGAAAAACAAAAGAGTAGATCCCCAGAACCAAAACAAGTGAACAGAGTGACACAAAAACCTAACTGACAGACGTGATTCGTGACAGTACTGTCTGTTTTTACTCTGATAAGATTGCAAATGAGCGCCTGTTGTGTCAAAACATGTTACGTGTGAAGGTGTATAAATGAAACTGTATTGCTCATGATTTTGGAGAACACACAAGAACTCTTGGGCTGCGTTTTCGTTTCATGTGTTCTCCCTTCTGCAGAAGAGAAATTAACCTTGCTACGTGTTTTTTTTAACAAAGTTCTCAGTCTGCTAAATTTTAATTGTAGTGATGTAGGGATAGCTTTCGCTGTAACATACTACTAATTAATTATTCTTAAAGCTAGTTCAAGCACAAATAATATTAATTGTTCAATTACAACAGATTATTTCTTTTTCGAGTTAAATTTCTTCCATGTGACCAAGATAACTTGTGGAGTGGTAATTAGAGACATGAGACGCCATTTTATCTTTGACCCATCAGAATAAATGCGGTCATTTATTTAACAGAATCAAAATTTAACATCAAACATGCACACATTGATTTGCTGATCTGTTTCTGATTAATAAACTTGGCACGATTTACTAAACAAGACAACAGAAGATTACTGATTGAGACTGATTCATCTCTGAAGGCATCTAGCTTGATTTACTGGCGAATAGAAGTTTAAAGAGAAGGAATAGATTTAAAGAGGAGGTTTAGATGGATGAAAGTTATGTGTTGAACCAGAAAATGGCAACCTTCTTCCGAATCCAGCTCAGCCCTCTGGTACACTTCAGGGCGTGGAACGGCTTGTTTCCTGAGATTGTGGATACATCCACTCCGAATCAGAGGTCCATTGGCACGCTCCCTTTTCAGCGTCTCCAGTCAGTGTGGCTGGGATCGTCAGAAGTCGTGACGAAGTACTCAGTTCAACAGAATAAGCTTGCTTTCAAGTTGAGCATTTGATGCTCGGTTGAGTCACATCCGAGGCAGGCCCCCTTTGGAAATCATCGCCTGTCCATGGGGATGAATTCCAACATGAATTTACACTTCCGAATGTCCTTGATCTTGATGTAATCCAGCAAGAGGAAAACAAAAGTCAAAGAAGGTAATCCCATAATGTTGTTGGTAATTCCATTGCAGCAACGCTTTAACCCCTTGGAAACAAAGTCTGTAATCCATCGGAAAAAGTCATATAATCCACAACGATAAATCCACAATGATTGGAGGTGTTGATTGATCAGCATGTAGAGGGGTTCCCTCGATTGAACTGCAGAGGCGACCACTGGATGGAGTTTGGAGACCCACGTTGGAGTTCTAGGTCCCTTCAGCGAAGGTTACTGCTGGTGGTTCCCAGTGGATGCCATTCTGGTTCTATGTGTTCATGCACTTATGTGGTTTTAGTTGGGCTTATGAGTGGAATTTTACATAAGACCTTAACCTATATGCACCTGGTGTGTAAGCTGTCATGGTTTAGATCAGCTACAGCTACCAGTTAAAGGGTGGTTCATGCTGAAAAGTTATATATAGGGATTTATACCTATAGAAAGGCATTCCAAACTATTCTTCCATTCCTAACTTGGTTTAAGTTTGATTTACATGGCAAAATATATTTTGGTTCAATTGTCTGTTGTCCCTTTAGACGAACGACTTGAGTTTTGGGTTTTTGGTTTCCCCCTAAATGTTTTTGGAGTCTATGGCGAGACTCAACTTAAGGAATACCTACCCCCCCCCCCCCCCCCCCGAATAGGATCGTTCGAGTAGGTTCGGCATGACAATCGTGAGACCAATGTAGGTTATTGTACTTAAGGTAGCATTAATCTACATTGACTCCTCAAAGATTGAAGTTTAACAAATGAACTGCATGTTGGCATAGTTAAAGTCCTCATAGTCTCTAACTAAATTACACACAAAATTCATTCTTGCTGGGGGTGTTCAGAAACAATACCAAAACCAAATGAACAATGTCTCAACATTGACAACAGTAGTGAATAAGCAACTAGAAAACAACGTTTCACTGCGTCACTCACTCTGATTGTCAGATTTGATCACGTTATCGCATCTAAGTTGTTATCTTAACACTTAATTAAGCTTAGACTTATTTAGTTTCTGCTTGGACGACCCTTTTTCCCAAGAGGTCTGAGTTTGTGAGATCTTTGTCTTCTGTGGAGTTATTGAACGCCTTGTGTAGTTTGAATGCAATGCCTCTACTTTGCAGTGGTGCTCTGTGGAGTGGTCTGGATGGTTGAAACTGGCCACAGACCAGGCACCCTTTTATGTAGTCCTTGACATCCTTTTTCATTCCAGGCCAATAAGCAACTTGTTTTAATGCTTTCAGCGTGGCGTTATCTCCCTTGTGTCCTGCGGACGGGAGGTCATGCGTGTGAACTAACATCACAACAAAGTTTGATAAAACTCCACAAGAACTCTGAGAAAAACCAAGACAACAGCACCAGGAAAAGATCAGATCTGGTATTTAATGATAGATCATCTCAGTGAACCATCCAAAGAAATCATTTTAGAGCTGTACAACAAAGTCTGGGAGGAGGGGGAACTGCCACAGAGCTGGAAGGAGTCAGTCATCATACCCATAACAAAACCAGGAAAAGACAACACTAAACCGGAAAATTACAGACCAATCGCACTAACATCAAACATATGTAAGTTAATGGAAAAAATGATTAATGAGAGATTAACATACTATTTAAATAGTAAAGGATATATATCTAAATATCAAAGTGGGTTTCAAAAAGGGCGTAATACATATGATTCAGCTTTACGGTTAGAACATGAAATCAGAAAAGCGCAGATAAATAAAGATAGTGTGGTGGCGGTGTTCTTTGATATTGAAAAAGCATATGATATGTTGTGGGTTGAAGGGTTGTTAATTAAAATAAAGAAATTAGGTATTACAGGGAAAATGTTTAAATGGATCAAAAACTTTTTATCTAAAAGAACAATACAAGTTAGAATGGGAGAAGAATATTCTGAGAAATATGGTGTAGAAAATGGAACACCACAAGGCAGCATCATAAGTCCCTTATTGTTTTCTTTAATGATAAATGATGTTTTTGTAGAAACAGAGGAGGGAATGGGCTGTTCACTCTTTGCAGACGACGGGGCAATTTTGAAAAAAGGAAGAACTATAGAAGTCACAGTAGAAAAAATACAGAAGGCTATTAATGAAATAGAAAGATGGGCAATAAAGTGGGGGTTTAAATTTTCAGTGACAAAAACAAAGGCAATGATATTTACACGGAAAAGAATTACAGAAATCAAAACACTGAAACTATACAATCAAGAAATAGAACAAGTTAAGAGTATAAAGTTTTTGGGAATGTGGTTTGATGAAAAAGTAATATGGAATATTCACATTCAGAAAATTATTGATAAATGTAAAAGGGTCTTAAATATTATGAGATGTTTGGCGGGAAATGAATGGGGAGCAGACAGAAGAGCATTAAAGAGAATATACACCGGGCTGATCAGGTCAACTATAGATTATGGAAGTGTAATCTATAGATCTG
>NW_023619160.1:8822-12939 GCF_014905685.2 Nematolebias whitei
CTGATCAGGTCAACTATAGATTATGGAAGTGTAATCTATAGATCTGCAGCAAAAACACATCTGGAGAAACTTGACAATATACAACATCAAGCACTAAGAATTTGTACAGGAGCATTCAGGACCACCCCAACCGCAGCACTTAAAGTAGAGATGGGAGAGATGCCTTTAGAATTGAGAAGAACACAGCTAGCAATACATTACTGGATCAACTTACAAGGAAATAACCCGGATCATCCAACATTAGACATTTTAAAACCATGCTGGGAAAAAGCAAAGAGAGAAACAGGAAGCTTTGGTTGGATAATCGATCAGAAGATACAAGAAGTTCAAATAAGAAACCTAACAATAAGTCCAATAGTACTGTTACCAACAATACCACCATGGATACTACCAAAAGTAGATTTTACACTTATGGAAAAGAAAAAAGATTAAAAAAATCACTTTTAACTCATATACAGTACAGAAATATATAAATAATTATTATGGTTGCGTTCAGATTTACACAGACGCATCAAAAGACACAACAGGGAAAATAGGAATAGCAATTATCATCCCAGAGTTCCATAAGAAACAAGTTAAACGGATTACAAATGGATTGTCAGTATACACCGGGGAAATGTTAGCAGTATTATTAGCAGTACAATGGATAGAAGATGTCAGACCATTAAAAACAATAGTATGTTCAGATTCAAGTTCATCACTTACAAGTTTACAGCACAGCCACTCAGACAGCAGACCTGACATTTTATTAGAAATCCAGCAAGCACTATTCAGAATAATGATGATGGGTTTGGAAGTTGTATTTATGTGGGTACCAGCACACACTGGGGTTGAAGGAAATGAAGCAGCAGACAGGGAAGCAAAAAGAGCAACAACACAACAAGTTAACTTTATAATAACTACAAGCAAATCAGAAGCAAGAAGCATGGTTTGTTTTTTTTAAATTTTTATTTATCAGGAGAATATATAATTGACATTACATACATTATACAAAATTTACATGACTTCTCCAATTTTTTCTTTTTTTCCTTCCCCCTTTTCCCCCCTCCCTCCCCTCTTCCCCTCCCTCCCCTTCCCCCCTTAACCAAAAACAAGACAAAATAAGGAAAGAAAAAAAAAAAAAAGGAGAGAGAAAAAAGAAAAAAAAAAAAAGAGAGAGAGAGGGGGAGGAGGAACGAACAGGAGGGACCCAACAAACCAAAAGGAAAACAGTATTTCAGTCTTTCATTTATCCTCTAAAAACAAGTCACATGGTAATGTGATGAGTCAATCATATCAGTCTATACGCTATGAAGGTAAAGATTTTACATATGACACAAAGGGTGTCCACTTGTGGGTAAATTTTTCTGAACTACCTTTCACTGTTAGTAAAAAATTTTCCATCTTCAAGTATGATCTTACAGTATTAAGCCATTGTGATGTGGATGGTGGTGTGGGAGATTTCCAGGCGAGCAAAATACAACGTCTGGCAAGGAGAGAGCAAAAGGCCAAGACCTCCCCCTGCTGGCGGGATAGATTAAGTGTGGTCCCAGGAACTCCAAAAATAGCAATAAGTGGATCACTTTGAAACTGAATCTTAAAAACTCCTGAGAGTATGGAGAAAAAATATTTCCAAAACCCTTGCAGTTTTGGGCAGAAAAAGAACATATGACTTAAGTTGCAAGGTGAAGTCTGACATCTATCACACTGGTCTGGTATTGAGGGGAACATTTTAGATAAACGTGTTTTGAGAAGTGTACTCTATTTATTACTTTAAATTGTATTAACTGTAGTCTGGCACATGGTGTACTCTGACGTATGCTGAGAATAACTTTATCCCACCATGAATCTGACAGTTTAACACCCAGTTCACGTTCCCATGCAGTTCTAGTTTTACCCGATGAGTCGGCCTCTATTGCCATAAGTTTTCCATAAATAATTGAAAGAGGAGATTTCAAATTGGGGCTCAAAACTAAGAGTTCAACCCATGGTGGGTCAGTAGGCAAAGTTAGAAAATTTTGAAACTGCGATGAAACGCAATGCCTAATTTGGAAGTAAAGAAACAAATGTGAAGTGGGTAGATTAAATTTAGAAGACAATTCTGAAAAACTAAGAAATAAACCATCTTCGTACAGGTCTCTCATTGTTCTAATACCTTTCTCATACCAAATTCTATAGGCAGCATTATTAGATGCTGGAGAAAAAATGTGATTCTTTAGTAACGGCATTTTATTAGAGGGTGATACAAATTTAAAGTGGGACCTAAATTGTGACCAGATCCTGAGTGTTGAGAGCACTATAGGATTTGTAGTAACTGAGGATAATTTAATTGGTAATGATGAATAAATAATTGAAGCGGGCGAAAAAGATGCAGAAATCGACTGAATTTCAAGTTTACACCAAATCAGATCAGGTGAATTTAACCAATAAGTCAGTTTATGGATATGTGAGGACCAGTAATACATTGTAAAATTAGGTAGAGAAAGACCCCCGTTTGTGGTGAACTGTTGTAATAAAGAAAGTCTCATTCTGGGGGCCTTTCCGTTCCATAAAAAAGATGAGACCATTTGATCCAGGGACCTGAAGAACTGTTTGGGCAAGAACAGAGGGATATTTTGATATAAAAACAAAAGTCTAGGTAGCACATTCATTTTGATAATATTAATCCTACCAATCAATGAAAGAGGGAGAGAGTTCCATCTCTGTAAATCTGATGCAATTTGGGAAACTAGTGAGGCATAATTCTGAGAAAACATTGAGGGCAAAGTACGTGTAATATTAATTCCTAAGTACCTAAATCCCGAGGGACTGAGCCTAAAAGGGATATCAGAAGGCTTAAGCTTTAAAGCTAATGAATTCACTGGATAGCATTCACTTTTAAGTGAGTTAATTTTATAGCCAGAATATGATCCAAATTTTTCTAGAATATTTAAAATTGGGGGAAGACTCCGTAAAGGGTCAGAGACATACAGGAGAAGGTCATCTGCATATAAGGACAATTTAAGCTCGACACCAGAGCGGACGATTCCATGAAAAGAAGAAAGGGATCTTAGAGCAACGGAAAGGGGTTCAATGGCTAACGCAAACAAGAGGGGAGAAAGAGGGCAACCCTGTCTAGTACCACGTCCCACCGTAAAATAATCAGATTGGACGGAATTACTGAGAATACATGCTTGAGGGGATGTATAAAGTAGCTTGATCCAAGACACAAACCTCTCTCCAAAACCAAACCCATTAAGAACAACAAAGAGATATTCCCATTCCACTCGATCAAAAGCTTTCTCGGCATCAAGAGAAATTATCACTTCAGGAGATTTAGAGGAATGAGTTGAAAAAATTGTATTCAACAGTGTACGAGTATTAAAAAACAACTGGCGACCTTTAATGAATCCATTCTGTTCTTGTGAAATAATCCGAGGGAGAACTGTCTCAAGCCGAGTCGCGAGTACTTTAGACAAAATCTTAAAATCCACATTCAAAAGTGAAAGAGGTCTATAGGACTCGCAGGCAGTAGGATCCTTATCCTTCTTTAACAGGAGAAATTGAGGCCTGAGTCAAGGTGGGAGGCAACAAGCCCTGCCCAAATGACTCATTATAAACCTCAAGAAGAAGAGGGGCTATTTTATCTTTAAATTTTTTGAAAAATTCGGCAGAGAAACCATCTGAGCCAGGTGTTTTACCAAGAAGCATGGTTAAAGAAAAACTGAAGGAAAAGTGTCAGAAAGAATGGAATGAAGAAAACAAAGGAAGATGGTATTATAAGATCCAAAGAAGAGTGGGAGAGATGAGAACAGGAGGGAGAAACAGAAGAGAAGAGAGATTAGTAACAAGACTGAGATTTGGACACACTGGACTGAACAACACATTATTCACACTACATAAACACGAAACAGGAAATGGTCAGTATTGTGGAGAGACAGAAACAATAGAGCATGTGATTTTAAGTTGTCAGAGATATGAGAGAGAAAGAAGACACATGATGGAGGAACTTAGAAAGATTAAAGAAACATTAAATATCACAAACATACTACAGAAAGAGTCAGGAAGTAAAAGTGTAAAAATTTTGATAAGGTTCTTCATTAAAACAAAGCTGATCAATAGGATATGATTAGGACAGACAACACATACACAAGTAAAT
>NW_023619161.1:0-12924 GCF_014905685.2 Nematolebias whitei
TGGTCGGTAAGAGGAACATTGAGTTGGATCTTTTCCTTTCTTTGCAATGAGGGTAACGCAGGCCTCTAAGAAAGATTTTGGAAAGGATCCTTGGTCAAACAACTCTGAGAGAACTGAGTGTAAGAGTGGGGAGAGTAATGGAGAACATTTCTTTAAAAATTCAACAGGCCCGGACATTTGCCACACTGCATTACCGAGACAGCTGACACAATTTCTGTCAGGGATATTGAGATCTCCAGTGCATCTTTCAGGTTGGGTGTGAGTTTCGGCATATTGATCTTTTCGAGAAAGTGAGAAGATAAATTCTTGTTGGTTTGGGATTCTGAAGTATATAAATGGGTATACAAGTCCTTAACTGCTTTGTTAATTTGTAAATGATCTAGAGTTATGGTGCCATCCTTTAATTGGATCTTAGGGATGATTTGCTTAACCATGGCACCCTTCAACTGATTTGCCGGTAGTGTTCCTGACTTTTCTTCATGTATGTAAAATGTGGATTTACTTTTCAAAAGTGATTGTTCTATTTGACTTATTGTGTGGTCAATAAGTCAAACTTAGTTTTGAGTTATTTTGTTGTTGTACAGATTACGGCATTTGTTTTGAGCATACTGTTTATCAATTTCTTTTATCTGCTGGGCTAAATCAGTTATTTCTTTTTGAGATTTTTGCCTCAGCCAGGCGGTATATGAAATGACTTGCCCCCTGAAATAGGCCTTAAGGGTGTCCCAACCAGCTGACAGTGGGATCCCAGGAGTACTGTTAATGGATAGAAAGAAGGTAATTTCTTTCTCTTATGAGTGATGAACATGAGAGAAAAAAGAATATTCTCTCTCAGCTGTGTGTAAAAAACACCACACATCACACAGGCCATACTTGGATAAAAAGGCACGGATAGTGTGGGATGACCTGCTGACTGTGGCAGGGTTTGTAGAGGATCTGTCCAAAACTGAGTCCAGACAGCAGTTCAAGTCACCACTGAGTACCAGTGAGTATGTGTTTAGGTCTGGGAGCAGTGAAAATAATTTCTCAGCGAAACCGACATCATCTGTGTTCGGGGCATAAACGTTAATGAGCACTACTGGTGTGTTGTACAATTTGCCAGAAACAATCACAAAACGACCATACTTATCTGAGTTAACTTCAAAAGGTTCAAAAGAAATGACTTGACTTATGAGGATCGAGACACCTCGAGCCTTTGCTCGAAAGGAAGAATGAAAACTCTGCCCATGCCATGTTTGCAGTAATCATTTGTTATCTTCACTTCTTATGTGAGTCTCCTGCAGAAAAGCAATGTCTGTGTTTAATTGTTTTAAATGAGAAAGCACCTTCCTTCTTTTAACGGGGTGGTTCAAACCTTTGACATTCCAGCTTGACAACACCAACTGACCACTCATATTACTAATCATTTGTATAAGAAAAATAGGTAATACATTCGAATGTGTGGATGGCTGTGCAGTTCTTGGCAAAGTGAAAGAAAAGATAAGTTAATGGCAGTGATGAACCCCCCCATTCCCCCTTCCCACCCTGGACAGCTGCAATAAACAAAAGCAGCAAGCCCCATAAAAAATAAGGCTCCTGTTTTAACTTCTAAACTAATGCACCAGCATAATTACAAAAATAGTGTATAAGTACTTCACAAAACAGTTTTAAAGTATGCAAAGTCAAAAAATTATGCACATGGATGTATGTGTAAACACACGTGCACACATACGAGCATAAAGTTATATTAAATTAATTTAAAATAGTCATCAGGTAAACAAGAAGAGGAAAAATGTTAATAGTTCAAGAGAATATATTGAAACATTATATATTTCACACATTTTTAAATATGAATGCTTCAATTTTTTATATGCCTAAATACAAAACCAAAAAGCCACACTCTTTTAAGGCACTGAAAACTAAATGGTCTTAAATAATCAGAATATGGGCAGAGTCTTTCTCATCTGTTCATCACCTCAGGTAAACAAAAGTGTATAAACAAAGCCAGTGCGGAAACAGCGTGTTGCTCAGCAATCAAAAGAAAAGTTAAATATTACTTGTGCTATGAAGCCTGAGGTAAGGTGTCCATGTACTTCTGCGCCTCCTCCACAGAGCCCAGCCACCTTCTGTGCCCATTAGGTAAAGTCACACGGAGTCAGGCAGGAAATAAACCCAGAGTATAGTGAAGCCATCACATCCTTATATTCCACGCGCTGGTTAAGGACTTAAGGGGTGTAATCCTCCACGATTTGCACCGATTTCCTCCTGTATTCAAGTTTGCCTCTGCATCGAGCCTCCCTAATGAGGAGCTCCTTCACCTAGACCCGGTGCAGTCACAGGATAACCGGGCGCGGCTGCTGGTCCGAGGCGGGTTTCGGGGCCAGGGTTCAATGAGCCTGGTCCAGTTCGGGTGGAGATGGAAGAGTGTCACGCCCGTAGATGTCGCACAACAGATTGGAGAAGTCTGTGGGGCGTCCGCTCTCAATAGACTCTGGTAGGCCCAGAATTTGAATTTTCTGCTGTCTGCTTCTAATTTCTAAGTCCTCTACGAATTTTCTGCTGTCTGCTTCTAATTTCTAAGTCCTCTAGTTTAGACTTTAGTCTGGCATTGTTCTCCTGAAGAGTTGAACAGTTGTTTTCCACCTCCATCAGGCGCTGGCTCAGGTCATCAGTGGCAAGTTCCAATAATGAGATACACTGGCCATGTTCCTCCACCGCGAGCTGGGTCTGGTCCAGTTTGACATCCAGCTGATTGAAAGTTGCTTTGAACTCAGCTGACAGCGCCGCACGGTGCTCCTCAAGCAGCAACATAATGGCCTCAAGGGTTAGGCCAGCGTCATCTTTCTTACTCGATTTTGTCGACTTTTGAGACAATTTTAAAATGAAATCTCATTAAAAAATGTTTGATGGAGGTTAGGTGTGCGATATTGGTAAAAAAAAAAAAAAGTAAATGTAGAGGGCTTGGTAGTGCTAGGAAGTAAGTTTTAACCAGAACACTGGCAAAGCACGGCTACTCCATCTCACGACCACACACCCCTGCATTCTGGTGTATTTTAACGGGTTGTTTAACATTTAGTTTTTCCTATATAAGTAAACACTTGATTCAATAACTATTTGAGGTTTTTATTTTATTTTTAATTTACCCTTTATTTATACTGCTAGTCTCACTGAGTCACGAGAACTCATTTTCAAGAGCATTGCTTCTAGATAACTTGCCATGGCGGCGCCCTCATCTTGTCTGTAATTTTTCTCTCGGGGGATGGGGAGGATACACATCCAGAGCTGCACAGTGCGCTGTTTTCACCAACAGTTTTACAGTTTTAGAGCAGGGATGAGGGAGAGGAGAGAGACGAAGACATCTCAGCCACGTGCTGTCTGTACCAACATTCTTGTGGGTGTGTGTGTGTGTGTGTGTGGGGGGGGGGTTAGAGCCACATCAGAGCCGTGTACTGTTTGTACTGACAGTTTTCGAGTGGGGGGGGAGTGGGGGTGCTTGTATAATGGTAGAGGAAACACTAGCTATGTTTACATACGCAGAATTCTTTGACCAGATTGAAATGTGTTCTATTTGAATAATTCAAATGTATTGTTTACATGGGCACAATCTGTTCATGACGAGCGTTTACATGCAGCAGGCTTTGTTCTGAACAGCAGTACTGACATGCGCAGAGTGGTAAACTCTCCTTTAAAATAACCACCGAAGAAGAAGTTTCTACTTCCGGGGTGAACGTAAACAAACCTGAGCACCAAAAATGGACCCGCGACAGGTTTTAATGATGGTGGAGACGTTACTGCACTCCCTGACTGAGCTACAGGTAATACAGATCATTTTGAGCTCTTTTAAAGTTTCTAGTAGAAATGTTGTGTCGCTCACCGACCAGTTTTGCTTCCCTGACATGCTAATATTATTAGCCAGGCAGAAATGGCAAAGTCGCACATGCGCAGTCAGGTCAGTTTTTCACGATCAGATAAAAACGAACAGATCAAGCGTTTACATGCGCACCGATCGGGTTACGGATCAGCGTAAACCACCCGTTTCGTTCTGATCACAAATTATATCGGATTGCGCCGAATACACAAAAAATAACCCAAACAGAGTGTTTACATGACACACTTTCATTCCGACTGGCAATTTGATCCAGTTGCTTATGTCCATGTAAACATACCCACTGAAGAGAGACCTGTTTGGGAGCAGATGGTGGGGGTTAAGGACCTTGCTCAAGGGCCTAGAGCGGGACAAATGAGGGTGGAGGCAGGTGTGGGTGTTTTAACTTTTCCACCCACATTTTGATGTTGTCGGTACTGGGAGTTGAACCTGTGACTTTCCAATCACAGACCCATCTTCTCTAAACACTGTGCCACCAATGGCACAACAAGAAGTAGCCTGACCAACAGCTCTCCTCGTGTGAATAGAACATGTTCCACTTTTCTCACGCAGCCTAGTTAAAAACTAGGTTAAAAAAATCACTAGCCAATATGAAATGATAGACCTGTCATGATAACAAATTTTGCTGGGTGATTGTCTCAGAAAATATTGCAATAAATGATAATATTGTTTGACATTTGACAATAATTAGTAATTATTATCAAATTTAAGAAGAAATGTTGGTTAATTTGTTTTGCATGTAGTACCTTTTTTCAACCACCAGATGGCAGTATAAGACTTAACCGAAGTATGGATAGTGAGGGAGCGAGCAGAGTATCTCTAAGAAAAATGGGAGGGAGGCCCCTTGACGTGACATGGACCGTCTCTTTTCGTTTCTCAAAATGGCAGACACGCTGTATGGTTTGAGCTCTTTAGCATAGCATTTGTTATACAAAGCTGTTGATAAAAAATCAGTAAACAAGTTCTCAGCTTCTTTTTGCAGAGAAAAACAACTTTTTACACGAAGGCACAGGTTTCAACCGTGAATTTTGGAGCTTTGACAAGACGGAGATTTTTTTCCCCGAGGTCAGCCTGTTAGCTTAGCTTGTAGCTTAGCTTCTCAGCTTAGCTGCTTTTAACTATCCAAAAATGCGATTTTGGACAGTTAAACTGGATTTTAAAGAAAAAGGGAGGGGTCAGTGAAGAGCACCGGAGTTGAGCCTTTTGTCATCTAGTGTTCAGTAGAAAGAGAGAGACACGAAAAAACGAAAAAGCCGATAAATGAAAATGAGGTCGATGATTTTAATTTATCATGCGATTAATTGATTTATTGTTTATTGCAACAGGCCTATGAAACAATAATAATCACTCCTTCTTACCAATGGCTTAGCATAAAGCAATAGTGTTTATTAGTAGCTTAAAATACCCAATTAAAACTCCAGTAATGGGCTAGGTCTACTGGGTCTACTGTAACGTTACCCAGCTGTAGGGTCAAGAGACAAATATGTAGCATTAACACAGTATGAACAACATTCAGGAATTATTTCTATAAGAACATTATCAAATATTTTATGTGAATGGTAAGATCGCTCTGCCCACGAGGAAATGTAAGCTAACCTCAGATAAACTAACAAACAACATGGCTGTAATGGTGGAGGTAGTGAAGCTCACGGCATTACTGGAGGCATTTAGTGAGACATTTATGCCTTATCAGCCAACATTAAGGCTAGGAGGGGAATAAACAAAAATATAACAAAATAGATTTTCTTTCAATTTGTATAAATGTGTTAAACATGAACCGGACAAATCTTTTACTTGAAATGTAAACAAACACATTCAATGGTGTTTAGCACCACAAAGTAATTCAACAGAGGCATAATTATAAACTTCTTTATTTCTTAACATTTAAAAAGTGCAAAGTAAAATAAATAAGTAAAGTCTAAATGTTTTATATCTGCATACCTATATAAATAAAATTCCTGGTAATCTTGCTTTTGTGCAAAGTTCAAAGGTCAACACAAATAACATTTGAACGCTTCAGGAAAATCTCAGAAACATAGAAACAAAATAACAAAATGCACTTTTGTATAGTTTACATGTCCATTTGTCCTGCAGTGAGACATGGCAGCCTTCAGGGTTCTGCTCAAGCTGCTCCAGATGTTAATGCAGTTCAACTGTCTGCAGGTTCTTTTTGATGAAAAGAAGCTTCTCTACATCATCTGCTGTGAGCTGGGTTTTTTTCTCATTAACAATATGGGACACTGAGCTAAAAAGCCTTTCACTATCTGCACTAGTGCACGGTGCTTAGGGCTGAGTATCGAACTTAGGTTCTTTTATGGTAACGACCGAACTGCTTTGGTTGGTGTATGGATCAAAACATGCCTCTTCTTTTGGTGTCAAGTTTCGGTGATTGGCTGTAACGTGACACGTGGTTTCAGCACGCAGGCAGGTAAAACACAGACATATGGCAAACAGACATACGTGGTTACGCCCGCAGACGGGGTTCATGTGAACTAGTGTGCAGCGTGTGTGTCATTGAAATGCTTCAATTAATGAGTGGAAAGTTGCTCCATGTTTGTATTAAAGAAGAGAGGACTGCAGCCTCCTCCTCTCAGTATTTAAATCAGCCTGTGGGTGTTAGGGGCCGTTTACACGGTGCGTATTTTGAGTGCATCCGCAGGTTTATCTCTGCGGTTCTGCTGATCATTTACACGACACCAGTGGCCCCCCTCTTTGAATCCGGAGGTTTTTCATCCCACCTTCCAGAGTGGAGGTTTATCGCTGACCCCCCGCTGATAATGTAAACATCTCCCGCTGAGGCTTTGTGTTAAACCATATGCGCACACGCACGCATGAACAGACGCTATATTTCTATCAACATGGCAGCGGATACACTGCTTTCAGAACTACGACTGATGGAATATATTTTTAATCTCGTAGTCAGATTCTAGGTGCTGTGACCGACATCGGTGTTGGAAGAGACAGTCTGATCCAGTTCTAATATCGTTGTTTATAGAACGTGGTACACGCACATGTTGCGCTGCACTATAACATACTAAATGTGTTAAATAATAACAGTTTAATAATAATAAACAGTATTTATGTTAGTGTGAGAGAAATAATGAAGATCTGAGCTAAATGAAGCTATCTGGACATGTAATTCAAATTTAAAAAGATGCTAAACATAAAGCATATCAACATATAAAGTTGAAAATGAAGACATCAGGTTTAGTTTTTATTTATTTATTCAACACCACAAACTATGTCACACAAACACTGATAATTAAACTGAACACATTATTAAAACAAGTTAACTGTAAAGTACGTTAATGAACAACTTGACTCTTGTTTTCATCTGGTATGGAAGTCCCACGTTGTTCATCTGGCTCGCTCAGGCTGTCACTACTTTGATTAATGCATCTTAAAACATTGAATAGATTGAATAAAACCACTGAGGGGAATTTTAAATAAATAGTTCATCCAACAGCTCTTTTCGACGTCGTTCTGCACTGCACCTGGGCCGAGCCTCGTTCAGAACCGGTCCACCTGGTGGGAGACAGCTCCTTCTTCTTTCAGGAAAAAATAAAAACTCGGTTGTTTTGTAACCAAAATAAACACAAACTAACATTATTAAGAACATTTGATTTACCTTCTGTAAACCAGCTACTGATTATCATGGAGAAAAGTTCAACATCGTCGACTAGGTTCTGGTCCACTCAGTGGCCGGTGTGGAGTTGTTAGACGATGCGGTCCTGCTTGGCGTCAAATCTGTTGACTCTTATCCACAATCCAGCCAAAATCCAGCTTTTACTTGTTAAATTGTTGTTATCTGAGCTTTTTTGCTCACAGGAAAGGCGCGTGCTGCATGCGCATTAGGTGAAGGTACAAAATTCACAGCACCATCTAATGACCTGGCATGGTAACTACAGTGAATTCGGGAGGGTGGGGGAATCCTCCGGATGCATGTAAATCCAAAATCCGTCCGTGTCAACGCAGATCTTTTCCTCTAATTAACATACGAAAAAATCCACATTTCCCCCCATCGTGTTCATGTAAATAGGGCCTTAGAGAGTCTGAACGGACTGATTCAAAATCTCCACGACTGGACTCCTCTTCATCCGAGAACTCCGAGATGGCTCTGTGTCTGGGATTTCAGCTGGTAAGTTTATGTTTAACGTTACTGCAGCTTTGTGGCTGCTGCTTAATATGTGCATCGCGCGGTGAGTTAACTATCCATGTAACACTAATTTTAAGATATTAGTGAGTAGCTTTATTTTATTATAATAAGAACTTTGTATGCAGTTGAGAAAGGAATATCAAGAGAAAATTGGAAGACGTCAAAGATGTGGCTGTGGTGGATGGGTGGACCACAGGACCAGTGTGGTACAAAAACCATTAAAATAATTAAATAAAGCTACACACTAATATCTTAAATTAAGATATTAGGGTGTAGCTTTTGTTTATTAAAATAAAATAAAACTAAACACTAATATCTTAAATTAAGATGTTATTAGAGTGTAGCTTTATTTTATGGCTATCTATGTAGCTAGCTAAATCAAAAGCTATAATAATAATAATAATAATCATTTTATTTAAAAAGCGCCTTACATGACACCCAAGGACACTTTACAGTAAGAACAAAGATCAACAAGAATAAATTACATAAAGAATATAAAATACATAAAGAATATAAAATACATACAGAATATAAAATGCATAAAGAATATAAAATACATACAGCAAAGTTAAGGATAAGCGAGTCTAAAGAGATGTTGTGTTTCTTAAGTCAGGGGGTAGAGAGTTCCAGAGATGAGGGGCAGAGCAGGTGAAGGCCCTGCTCCCCATGGTGGAGAGGCGGGCAGAGGGTACATGGAGGTGTAGTGAAGAGGAGGATCTGAGAGAGCGAGAGGGGATGGAGATGTGTAAGAGGTCAGATAGGTACGGAGGGGCAAGGTTGTGGATAGCTTTGAAAGTGAGAAGAAGAATTTTGAAGACGATGCGTGATTTAACCGGGAGCCAGTGGAGCTGCTGCAGGACAGGAGTGATGTGGTTATAAGAGGAGGTTTGAGTTATGACACGGGCAGCTGAGTTCTGGACCAATTGCAGCTTCTGGAGATATTTGTTGGGGAGGCCATAAAGAAGGGAGTTGCAGTAGTCAATCCGAGAAGTCACAAGACTGTGAACAAGGATGGCTGTGGAGCAGGGTGTGAGAGAAGGACGAAGACGGTTAATATTTCGGAGATGGAAATAGGCAGACTGAGTGACATTGTTGATGTGTGAAGTGAAGGAGAGAGTGGTGTCGAGGATGACACCAAGTCTCTTGACCTGAGGCAAGGGGGATAGCAGAGTTGTTAAGGGGGATGAGAAGATTTTCTGATTTTGAAAGAGAGTTTTTGGTACAGACAAGAATGATTTCTGTTTTGTTACTGTTTAGTTGTAAGAAATTGTTAGAAAACCAGTGATTTAGCTCATTGAGACAGTCTGTGAGGATGGAAGGTGGGTGGGTGGAGTTTGATTTTGTTGACAAGTAGAGCTGTGTGTCATCAGCATAACAATGAAAATGGACACCAAATTTACGGAAGATGTGACCTAGAGGAAGTAGGTAAATGATGAAGAGGAGGGTTCCGAGGACAGAGCCTTGGGGGACACCCGTAGAGACGGGGGAAGACTGGGAACGAAAGGATTTGAGCTGAATGAATTGAGTGTGCGGTCAGAGAGATATGATTTGAACCAGTCTAACGGAGTACCTGGGATGCCAATGGAGGTTAGTCTGTTAAGGAGGATAGAATGACAGATTGTGTCGAAGGCAGAACTTAGATCCAGTAAATGAGGATAGACAGAAGAGCAGAGTCAGCAGCAAGAAGAAGGTCATTAGTTATTTTTATTAGAGCTGTTTCGGTGCTATGGTGGGGGCGAAAACCAGATTGAAACTTTTCATAAATGTTATTTTTGGATAGGTGAGAGTGAAGTTGACTAACAACGGCTTTTTCAAGAACCTTGGAAATAAAGGGCAGGTTAGAGATTGGACGAAGTTTACTGAAGTTGGTAAAGTCAAGACCTGGTTTCTTGAAGATGGGGGTGATGGCCGCAGATTTGAAAGCTGTGGGAACAATGCCAGAGGTTAGGGAGGAGTGGATAATGTTAGTGATGATGGGAAGCAGAGACGGGAGACAGGATTTAATAAGAACTGTGGGAAATGGATCGAGCTGACAGGATGAGGACTTAGACTTGCTGATAATGTCAGCAATGTCATGAGCAGAGGGGATGGAGAAGACAGAGAAGGGGAGGGAGGGATGGGGGAGTTCAACATAGATGCTGGGGCGGTATTAGGTCCTAGGTGTTTATGAATTGAAAGAATCTTTTCATTGAAATTAGACATCAGAGAGTTGCAAAATTCTGTGGAAACCATGTGAGAGGGTAATGAGTTAGCTATCTAAATATTGACAGTAACCGATAAAGCTTAGCTTGTAAAAATGTGCTTATCCCTCATGTTAGCTGGTTAAGCAATTCACCTAATTCTCACTGTTTATGTTAATGTTCTCCTCACAGGAGCCTCTGACCCTGATGTGAGGAGGACACAGACAAAATAAAAGTGAGGTGGGGGCCACAGGACAGTCACAAACTTTGTTGTGAAAAGTTTGCTGCCTTTTTTTTTACAGGGAAGTCTGCATGGTGGAGGTAAGTAAGCTGTAAAGGATATTGTTGACCAGTTAAGCCTTTATCTTTCAGCCTAGATAATGGTTTTTGGCAAAAATAAAACAATTATGTTATTGTTGATGTTTTATGTTCTAATGTCAATTAGGGAGATAAGAGCCACAAACCACAGAAAACCACATAGAAGATTCAGGATGAGATACAGAGGTACAGAAATCTGCCGTCACCCCTAACTTCAGTGAATCCATTGACCTGGTGGTGGAATGTGAGGGACACAATGCCAATGCTATCAAACTTGGCAACCAGGTAGCTCTGTGTGCAAGCATCCACACCTTCAGAGCGAACATTTCCTACTGCTGGAGACACCACCAGCCCCAGGAGTGAGCTTGTTTGTGTCCATTGAAAGCAGACATGTTGATTTTTTTAAAGAAAAACTATTAAGTGAAAAGGTCCTCAGTATGTACAGTAGCAGTGAGCATTAGACACTGACGTGTCACTTGTTGTTTGCAACTGTTCTTTTGCACTGGAAATTATTTGTTTATTTTTTATGTAAGAAAACTGCTTGGAATAGAAAATACCAAAGTTAAAAAATTAAACTCAAGATTTTTTACTCTAATGTATAATGTATTTTTCTTCCTGTTAGAGTTAATATTAATTATAAAATTGGTAATACAAAAAGTACCGTTCAGGAACTGACATCAAAGTGAAGGTACCGGTACTGATACCGAAATTTTTAGAAAGGTACCCAGCCCCAAGCAAAAGACCTGGATGAACCACCACCTATTAAGCGCAACAAGGTCCAGGCCAGCAGCGTCTGAATCTGGACAGCATCAACAGCAGCGCTGCAGTGGGTGATGTCATCATTGCTTGAGAAGATAAACCATTGTAGTACTGGTCCATAAACAAAGTAAGGTTTCCCATTCTGACCCAAATGTCTCAAAGATACCTCTCAGCACCGTGCACTAGTGCAGAAAGGGAAAGATACCTCTCAGCACCGTGCACTAGTGCAGACAGTGAAAGGCTTTTTAGCTCAGTGTCACATATTATTGATGAGAAAAGAAACCAGCTCACAGCTGATGATGCAGAGAAGCTTCTTTTCATCAAAAAACCTGCAGACAGCTGAACCTCACTCACTGTCTCACTGCAGGACAAATAAACATGTACACTATACAAAAGTGCAATTTGTTATTTTGTTTCTGTTTCTGAGATTTACCTGAAGCGTTCAAATGTTATTTGTGTTGACCTTTGAACTTTGCACAAAAGCAAGATTATCAGAAATTTTATTTATATACTATGCAGATATAAAACATTTAGACTTTACTTATTTTTATTACTTTGCACTTTTTAAATGTTAAGGAATGAAGCAGTTTATAATTCTGCTATTGTTGAATTACTTTGTGGTACTAAACGCCATTGATTGTTGAACACATGATGCTTATGAAGCCTTCCGGATGGAAGGTGAAACGTTTCAGAAAAAAAAAAGAAACTGTCCAGATGACCTGACTGAAAATTGTTGGACCATTGAATGTGTTTGTTAATATTTCAAGTCAAAGATTTGTCAGATTATGACAGAGTTTTAGGACCACGCTAAAAAAAAAAAATTTACAATGCCACCCTAAGATTTTTTTTTAAATGTTTGACGTGCTGCGCGCGGGGTAAACCCAAAGAGCAACAGAGGGCTATGCTTACACATAGAATCTGGGGTTACAATACTGTAGATGAACAGATGCTGAGATATATTCATCAATTAAAACGGATTCTCTCATTTTTCTGGACTGAATAAAACGTGCATTGAATTTAATAAAATGTAACGTGAGACGTTATTTATCTTTGACCCATCAAAATGAATGTGGTCATTTATTTACAGAATCAAAGTTTAACATCAAACATTTACATTAATTTGGCAAATTGAAAAATAACAACATAATTAATCAGCAAGCTGTACAATTAGAAAACCATACGGCGATGGTTGAAACTTTACACAGACATTTCTAAAATATCTGGAGTGATTTCTACTTGATAGAAGAATTTTAAAGATGGAAAGATGGAGTTTAAAGGAGTGAAAGATGGATGAGGGAGAATGTTTATGTCGGCACTCAGAAACAGCACTCTCCATTCGAACCCAGCTTTTCCTTGGTACGCTCGGTAGTAAACTTGACTCGTTACCTCTCTGAAGATGAATCAGCGTATACGGAGTTCCAGTTAACGCTACCTGTCCAACGTCTCCGTAGGATGGCTGTGAATCGTCCGAAGTAGTGACGAGATTCCGTCCGACACAAGCTCACCTCAGCAAGTGGACTTCACATGAGTGGAGTCCGTCAGAGTTCCACCCAGAGGTGGAAGTGTTATAATCCCATAAAACTCGGAGGAGCTCTGTGGTGTAGTGAACTTAACCTGATGTCAAAACTAAGCCTAAGGTCAAAACC
>NW_023619162.1:0-12875 GCF_014905685.2 Nematolebias whitei
GTAAGGTCACTAGGGCCCTAGAAGGCCTGCGCACCCTCTCAAACGAGATGAAATCCCACTCTGGTGTAGATAATCCTCTTGATGAATGGCTCTTCAAAGTGTTTGGCCCCTGGAAGCAGATGATTGTGTCCATGTTGATGTCAGTTGCAGTATTTGCAGCTATTTTAATCACATGTGGATGTTGTTGTATTCCCTGCCTGAGATCCCTGTCAGTACGTCTTATCACTTCCACTTTAGAGAAGCGTGACCCTGAAATAGCTCGTCAGCTCCTAATGCGCAGAGGTTATGAACTTTCTGATTTTGAGATGTAACCACGCCGGCGCAGAGAAGCATATTCTTCCGCTTGATGTCGACCTCTTTATATGAGGTCGAAAGGGGGAATTGTTGTGAAATAAAGATTGTGTTCCTTGTTGAATCTGACTCCCACTTCTTGTTTTACTTTGAAATTGACCCACTTCCTGTTTTACTTTGAAGAGGCTCCCACAGATTGATTTCTCTGTTGAAGTCTGTTCCGGTTTACATCATGTGACACGATGTCTCACACTTCTGATTGGTTTGAAACTGGCCAATCCCATGACAGCAGGCTTGAGAGCGCGATGAAAAGTTAGTTTTTATGTGTGAAGAAACGCCCTGTTTTTAGACAAAGAAAAGTGCAGTTTCTCCTCGAAGCGGCAGCCAGACGGAGCAGAGACGGTCGACTTCAGATTCCTCCTTAACAAGGTTGTATCGTATAGTTTAAATGGATGCGCATCCAATTAATTATATGTTAAAATAATGACGGCATTTAACTAATCCACTGTTTATGCTTGTGAATCTGTGACTTTCTTTGCTTATTAAATATTCGTAAACTTGAAGGTGCGTCTGTCGTATTCTGAGTGCGTGTCTTGATTCCTCCTGCAGGGGAACGGTAACAGCAGAGCTCGGGTGGAGAAATAAGAGAAAAAACACAACAGTATAAAAATATGAAATCCAACAGTAGAGAGTGGTGAAGGCTGCACAGAAGTCTGTTGGAGTCAGCCTCCCCACCATCACAGACATCTACACCTCTAGCTGCAGGAAGAGGGCTACCTGCATCATGAAGGACCTCACTCACCCAGCACACTCACTTTTTGCCCCACTCCCCTCAAGAAGGAGGTTGAGGAGCATTAAGTGTAGAACCACTAGACTGAGGAACAGCTTCCACCCTGAGGCTGTTAGACTCATGAATCTCTAACTAGAATAATCACTGTGAAAATCACATCATGTTGCTACTGATCTGTTTCATGTTGCTGCTGATCTGTTTCAATGTTGATGTGTTCATGCGTGCTCATCTGCTCACACAGACTCATGTTCATGTTTGTGCTGATGTTCAATGTTTTTATGTTATGAGTGCTTAGTGTATATTTAGTTTTTTTGTCTTAGTTCATATCTTAGATGTTATTACTGTTTTTCTTATACATTTTATTGTTGGATGTAACTGGGACCCTCTGTACATAATTTCGCTCCACCACATGTACCACATGAGGTGCGAATGACAATAAAGAAACTCTGACTCTGACTGAAAAGAACGCCAAGGTTCTCTTTTCTACCTCCTCCATGAACAGGTTGGCAACAATAGGAGAAACTGGAGACCCCATAGCACACCCATGTTTCTGCCTATAATATTGGCCCCCATATGTGAAATAGGTTGACTGCATGCACAGTTTCAAGAGTTGACACAGTTGCTCTGTGGAAAGTGTGGTCCTGCTTCTCAGCGTGGTGTCTGATTTTAATCTTAAACTGGTCATCTCTACTGCATCATCAACAGAAATGCACATAAAGAGTGATGTGACATCAAAAGAGACCATTGTTTCACCAGTCTCCATGATGACATCCCTCACTTTATCCACAAAGTCCATGGTGTTCTTTATGTGGTGTTCTGAGCTGCCAACTAAAGGGATGAGTACAGACGCCAGATATTTGGAAACATTGTAAGTGACAGAGTTAATCATGCTAACAATAGGTCCTAAAGGTACACCTTGTTTGTGGATTTTAGGTAAACCATACAGACTAGGTGTGGCCTCCCCTGGGTACAGTCTGTGGTACAGAATACAGTCAATAGCCTTGTCCTGCTCCAAAATTTTCAGGCAATCTATCAACTTCTTCTTGTAGCCACTTCCTGGATATCTTTCAGTGGCTCATAGGTGGTTAAGTCACTAAGGAGTGTCATAACTTTCTCATGATAGTATTTCTGGTTCAGAATCACTGTGCACCTCCCTTTGTCTGCTGGGAGAATGATGATGTTTTTGTCCTTGCTAAGAGTGGTGAGTGCATCCATCTCCTCTCTACTGATGTTGGAAGGTGGTGGTTTGGCATTGCTGAGGCAGGCTGAAACTTTGATTCTGAGCTGTTCTGCCTCATTAATTTTGTTGTTGTGGATGGCTGACTCGGTGGCTGTGATCATCTCCACCAGAGGAATTCTTCTTGGTGCAACCGCAAAGTTCAGTCCCCTGGCAAGAATCTCTTTCTCTGCCTGGGTGCTTGCCCGGTGCCCGCTGACAGAAGATGCTCCATGTTTGTTCCAAGCTCTTGGGAATGATGCCACTTTGTCTGCATCTCAGGTTGAATTGCAAGTGGTTCCTGTAGTCTGCCCTCTTCCTTGCTGTTTTCTCAAACTCATTAACAAGTTTGAGGCAATCTTGGCCAAAGTGGTTCAAAATAGCCTGATGCATGCTCAATAATCCAGGTAGAAAAATCTAAAAAAGTTAAATCTTGTCCTCTGGACATTAAAAAAAAATAAAAAAAAATAAAAAATTGTATAAACGTTTCGTCTTCCATCCGAAAGACTTCCTCAGTCTGAGGTGCTGTATTCAGCTCAGTCTTATAAATAGCACCCTCTCGCAGTGGATCAACCAGTTTGCTGCTGACAGCCAAAACCAGCTGCTCACATAATCAAGGAGGACCATCAGCCTAACAATGGTTAGCATTTGCTGTTATTGCTAGTATCACTCAGCCCCCTGTGAATAGCAAACAGCCATTAATGTGCTAATGATCCATCGTTAGGCTGATGGTCCTCCTTGATTATGTGATCAGCTGGTTTTGGTTGTCAGCAGCAAACTGGTTAATCCACTGCGAGAGGGTGCTATTTATAAGACTGAGCTGAATACAGCACCTCAGACTGAGGAAGTCTTTTGGATGAAAGACAAAATGTATACAGTTTTTTGCTTTTTTTTTTTTGAATGTCCAGAGGACCAGATTTAACTTTTTTTTTCTACCTGGATTATTGAGCATGCATCAGGATACATGACAACATTATTTTTTGTCTTGGCTTTCCCCATGCCTAGCCGTCAAGCTACGATCTCTCTGAGTTGCAACTGTTGGAAGTTAGCTGGCAACTCGATTCTTAAGATGTGTGGTTGTATATTTTGTGGCCAGTTTTTATGAAAATGCATCTTAATGTCATGTGCACAACTTGCAAAACTGTATTTTAGGCCATGCACATAATTTTGTTGCCCATGTCCAGTGCCCACCTTAGCAACAATCTCCATGCTTATGCTTTAATATACTGGAGTACTCATTTGAAATGAAAGCAGATTAAAACCAGTTTCGTCAATCGCTATCATAGGTTTGCGTGTTAGACTTGGACATTTTGGGGGATATAACCTAGGATGGTTTCTATCAGAAACAAACATCTGCAGTTGTCAGAATACAACTCTAGTCCTTTTGAGAAGAGTGGTCGCCCGCAACACAATTCTAAAGAGTTTGAAATGTTTGCAATAACTCTGTAACTATTTTGAAAGAAAAGTTGTCATTTAATATACACAAACTCAAGCAGCAAAATGCAAGGACATAGACCTTAACCTTTTCATAATCTTAACTTTTCCACAGATATCAAATATCCATTATCTTTACCTGTTCCGTGTCGCATGGGCTTCTGGTGCCCATATCCAGCAGTCACTGTGTGAGAGGTGGGTGACACGCTGGACAGGTCTCCAGTCCATCCCAGAGACATATAGAGACAAACGAGTCAAACACAAGATTCACTCTCTCACTCACACCAAGGGACAGAATTACCAATCAGCCTAACTTGCATGTTTTTGGTCTGTGGGAGGAAACCGAAGTACCCAGAGAAAATCCACACGTACAGAGGGAATATGCAAACTCCACCCAGAAAGGTTCCCGGTCAGGATTAGATCCACAATCTTCTCACTGTGACGTGGCAGCTCTACAAACTGCGCCATCATGCCACCCACGATGTGAACTACCGGTATTCCTTTAAAAACTTAAATATAACTAAGTTTATCTCAGTGAGAGCAATAATAAAATTTTGAAACTACAACAAAACTGTGTTAATAATGCACATAAAACTGAAGTCACTCTTCTGTACATTTATTTCTTGCTCTTCTTGTAATAAATGTTTTATGGGTACTCAGACATTTACTCAGATGTTATGTTGTAGGCTTAGTTCTCAAAGCTTGTTCACAATGTCTCCAGTGTTGTTGCAATGTGCCTCATTCTAACAAGCTGATGATGTGTTTTTGTTCAAAATGGATGGAATTTAAGTGCAAAACACCCAACAGTCCAAAAAGAGACTCAGTGTAAAATTAAGTGTTTTATTTATTTATTTTCAAACAAAAACTTCAGTTTGGATGCATTTTTCTCCAGGTTGTGAAGAAGACTATTTATTGACTTGCCTTTTTTACACAATTTCAAATATATTTATCACAACGACGTGTGTGTCAGATGAGGAGTGGAGGAGACTGTCCTGTTTTGGAAGATACTTGACTGAGCTGACATTCTTGGCTTTATGTAGGAATCAGGCAGGGACAGAGATCTAGTTGAATTTTTTATAGCCACTGAGCTGCTGCAGACCCACGTCATTACGTCACGTTAAAGGTATCTTCCTGTATATAATTGTCTGAAAAAGGCTGCAGTGCAGGGAGACAGTTTCTTTTCATACATTGCATTGTTTATCTAGTGCTGCCAAAAGGTGAAAGGCTGGGGATGATGATGTCGCTCATTGAAATGCACTTAGTTTGTTACTCTCAGCTTCCACCTCATAAAACTATGTCAGTATCTCTAAAACTGGCTGAGTCTAATATCATTTGAGTGTTGATAAAGGCTGATTAGTTATGGCAACCTGCCTTTTGTAAATCAGAGGATGAATCCCTTGAGCATTTGTTGTTTTATTTTCATGTCAATACTCACAAAGTTTTTGGACAGACAGCAGAAACTGGATTAATCTCAAACTTAACATTCTTTGTTTTGATGCTGATGCCATTTTTGTTTTAAGTAGATAACTTAAGCCCAGCTTTCTCTGATGCCATATAGTTGTCCTTATAGCAAAGCATCACATTCACTGTAGTAAGTGGAGGAATAATAAGCCCCCCTTCCTCTGTTTTATGAACAAATTTAAGTCATATTATTCTTCATTATGTAGATTAAAAAACTGGAAAACTGCTAGAATCATCTCACAATAGATATCTAAAAACATGTTTTAAGTTTCTCATATAGCCTTGCTCCTTTATGTTTTTATTTTATTATTTTGTATAACACTATATTTTGTAAAATAGTTATGACATGCTTCATGAGTTTGTATTTGTATCTTGTTGCATTGTTCTGTTTTATGTTGTAAAAAAAAAAAAAGCTGTGGCAAACATTTTGAATTGAAGTGACAGTTGTTACAATATTTCTTAGTTAGACTGGTCCTATGGTTTTGATCTGCTCAGAGACGGGATTGTAATGAAATTATGACCCGGTTCTGACTGGGTTAAACTGGGCCAGCAACTCTAAAGAGAGTTCTCCCATGGATTTCAACATCAGTCAAGAAATAGTTTAATCTGCTTGCCACATCACGTAGCAAGACTTTGAAGCACGTCTCATATTTTCCTAACACCTCAGTCCACATAAGATTCCTGAGATCACACTTAGCCACGCCCCCTCATACACTGATAGGCTGAGCTCCCCTTCTGCAAAAGGCGGAGTCTAGGACCCTATAAATTAATAATGACACGAGACATGGGGGCTCTTCTTCCGGGTCTGTGGCGTCACAGACTGAATAGAGTCCAGCGCTGTGCATTGTAATCTTTTACTGCCTTTTCTAATATAATTTGATAAAACTTAATTGACGTTTCCTTGATTTACTAATTAGTATAGTTGCCACTTCTGAGGAAGGTTCGAGCCGGGGGTAAAGACGTGGGCTGGAGGAGGTTTCCGGATCCAGTGGCCCGCAGCCAGCTCCCATCTTTAACAGTTGGTGCCGTGACCCGGAAAATAAAAAAAATATATATATATTTTTTAATTAAATCCAAAAATTAATTAGTCATAGACGTACATCCAAGTGATTATTTTATGAAACTTTAGTTAAAATCTGCTCAGTTGTTTATAAAATATTTTACTAACAAGCATATTAACTAAAATTGCTAATACCAAAGTTTTAGGAAAAGATTTGGTGTAATGTCTCAATAGTTCAATTATGAGTTACGTACTTTAAAGCAGGCATCTAGAAACCAGGAGAGAAGATGGCGCTCTACTAATGTTGAAGAATTTTATTTAACTTGGAAAGATAGACTGCTAATATATAAAAAAGCTCTCTGTAACGCTAGAACTTTATATTACTCATCTTTAATAGAGGAGAATAAAAATAACCCTAGGTTTCTGTTTAGTACTATTGCTAGACTAATTAAAAGTCCCATTTCTGTTGAACCATGTATCCCTACAACTATAAGTAGTGATGACTTCATGAGATTCTTTATAAATAAAATTATTTCAATTAGAGAGAAAATTCAAACCATCCTTCCTTCTACTATCTCTAGTCCCCTGTCAAATGAGGCAACTTTAAAAATTTCACTAGAGCCTGATTTATGCTTGGACAGTTTTTGTCCTGTTGAGCTCTCTGAATTGTCAAAAATAATAACCTCATCCAAACCATCCACATGCCTGCTAGATCCCATCCCAACCAGACTGTTTAAAGAGGTATTCCCCCTAATTAATGTCCACATTTTGGATCTACTTAATTTGTCTTTAATGGATGGGTATGTACCACTATGGCAAGCCCTTTTAACATAAAATCGGATTCACCACGCTTACATTCCAGATATCTGAAACTGAGTTTTGACTAGACATATTAGTTATTTAAGATATCTTCAATTGCATTTTGACTAGTCAAAATACTTATTTAAGATATCTCTAATTACATTCTGACTAGTCATAATGACGTCAGATTTACCATTGAGTTGTATGGAGGCTTCAATTCAAGATATATTAAACTGAATTTTGACTAGTCAAAAATACAGTTCTAGATATCTCTAAGTTAATTTTGACTAGTCATTATTTGCTTTCAAGATATTTCACTTTTAGTTCTGACTAGTCATAATTACAATTTAAAGATATCTTAAATTACGTCATTATTCAAGAAATCTTAAATGTATTTGTAGTATTTGTATTTGACCATCCGAAAAGGTGGCGGTGCAATGAGCTGTTGCTGAGAACTAGGAAAAACTGTGCGTGAGTATTATGATAAAACTTTGGTAAGTCCGTATTTATTTAAATAAAAACTGTTTAATTAAATATAAGATCATTAAGAAAGTCCTAAATATTACTAATAAACTTTTTTCATTCGATCAAACAAACTGGACGAGGAGACTTTGGAGAGCCTGGAATTGTTTGTTGACGAGTGTTTTGACAGCTTAGTCATGGGTAAGCCTAAAGATACATCCGGTGCTGCTAGCGATTCAGCTAACATCCCCAATGCTAAGCGACATCGACAGGGCAGCTCAGACAGCGTTACGGCACCGTCTCCTGATGATTCAGGTTTAAAGGAGATATTGGAGTCAATTGACCAGAAGCTAACTAGCTTGGACGCCCGACTAGCATTAGTAGAGATGCTGCATAAAGAGTTTCTAGGCCTCAGGGAGTCTTTGGAATTCAGTCAACAGCAGGTAGCATCACTTGCTAGTGAAAATCAGGAGCTGAGAGGAACGGTAAAACAACTCACCGAGGAGATGACGCTGCTATCCGGGGATAATAAAAAAATCAAAGAATCGATCCTGGATATCCAAGCCCGGAGCATGCGGGACAACCTAGTCTTCTCGGGAATACCGGAGCGAGCGGACGAGGTCCCTGAGGCCTCCGTCCGTGACTTCATTCAGAATCAGCTGAAGTTGCCGAGTGACGCTGTAGATGAACAGATGCTCAGATATATTCATCAATTAACACGGATTCCTCATTTTTCTGAACTGAATAAAACGTGCATTGAATTTAATGAAATGCAAACGTGAGACGTCATTTATATTTGACCCATCAAAATGAATGCGGTCATTTATTTACAGAATCAAAGTTTAACATCAAACATTTACATTAATTTGGCAAATTATGAAAATAACAACATAAGCAATCAATCAGGAAAAATCATACGGCCATGATTTTTCCGTTGTGTCACCACAGACATTTATGAAAACTGTACAATTATGATCTTTTACCCACACGGATGTGGATGAGCACTTTACACAGACATTTCTAAAATATCTGGAAGAATATCTACTTGATAGAAGAGTTTAAAGATGGGAAAGAAGTTTAGAGGGAGTAAGATGGTGTTTGAGGGAGTGTTGACAGAACGGCACTCTCCGGGCTTTCTTCAGCTTTTCCTTACAGTACACTTAGGTGGTGAAATCGACTCTTTTACCTGGAGATGTCTCAGGCGAGATTCTGTTTAACGCACCCATTCAGCGTCTCCGTAGGATGCTGTTACTTGTCCGGAGTAGCGGCGAGATTCTGTCCCTCACAGCTCACCTCAGTGGAAAATGTTATAATCCCATGAAACTCGGAAGAGCTCTGTTGTCATGTCAGGATCTTCCCGGCTCCCAGAACTAGGCTTCTCCACACAGAACTGAACAGAACTGAACTCAACCGAACCGAGTAGAACCCTCACAGAACAGGTAAGACCAGGAAGTACCGACATTTTAAAGAGCTCTTTTCCCGGTTCATCAGGGAGTATTCCCATTGGCCAGAACCGACCAGACAGGGTGTGTTTTGTGACGTAAAAGGTTAGAATGCAGCAAGAATTGTTATGGAACAGATCAGAAATGTTCTCACAGACAGAGAGAGTTTTGTTTTGGCGAGTTTCAGAAACAGGTGCCAAAACCCCCCTGTTGACGTCTGAGAGGATATAAACAAGACAGTTGTTCCAACGCATGTCTGCTTCGACTCCTGACCCTGGAACGCACACTTGCATGAGAATTAAAAATCATTACACAGTTAATAAAATTGATTAGTTCACTGCAACATCTAAAATGGTTTGAACTAAGACACTTTGATTATCAACATCTGTAAAATAGTAATGATAATAAAAAAGAGAGTGTTCTTTCACTTGATTATCAAGAAAGAGAGTCTCAGGATGGGTGAACCTGTATCTCTGGATTCAAATCAATGAAATGACAGTTTCTGTCCCACAAGGTTCTTAAGGTCAAGGGTTTTGACCTTAGGCTTAGTCGTGACATCAGCTTAAGTTCACTACAGTCCCCCCTTTGGAAATCATCACCTGTCCATGGGGATGAATTCCAACTATGAACTTACGCCTTCGATTGTCCTTGAAGCTTGATGTAATCCAGCAAAGAAACAAAAGTCAAAAGTAATCCAGCCAGGAAAACAAAAGTCAAGGTAATTCCACAATGTTCTCGGTAATTCCATTGTGTTGATTATAATTCCATATCGTCTCGATAATTCCATTGTAGCAATGCTTTAACCCCTTGAAAACAGAGTCTGTAATCCACTGGAAAAAGTCATATAATCCACAACGGTAAATCCACAACGATTGGAAGTGTTGATTAATCAGCATACAGAGGGGTACCCTTGGATTGAACTTGAATATGCGGCCACTGGATGAAGAGCGGAGACCAACGTCAGGATTGCAGGTCACCTCCAGCGAAGGTCGTCTCCAGCGACGTCCAGCCTGTGCCGTTCTGGTTCAATGTGTCATGCAATTATGTGGTTTAAGGTGGGCTTATGAAGGGGATTTTACATAAGGCCTTAAACTATATGCACCTGGTGTGTAAGCTATTATGGTTGGGAACAGCTACAACTACCAGTTAAGGGGTGGAGCATGCTGAAAAGGGGTAACTACAGGGGTTTATACCTATAGAAAAGGGTTCCAAACTATTTTTCCATTTCTAACTTGGCTTAAGTTAGCTTTACATGGCAAAATATAGTTTGGATCAAATGTCTGTTGTCTTTTAGACGAACGACTTGAGATTGGGTGTTTGGTTTCCCCATAAATGTTTTGGAAGTCTATGGCGAGACTTATCAAAAAGAATTAGCTATCCCCCCGAATAGAATTGTTCGAGTAGGTTCGCTTAAGCGATGTGAGATCAATGTAGATTATGGTACTTAAGGTAACAATAATATACATTGACTCCGCAAGGATTGCAATTTAGCGAATGAACTGCATGTTGGCATGGTTAAAGTCCTCTTAGTCTCTAACTTAACTTACACACAAGATTCATTCTTACCTCAGAAACAACCAAAACCAATTCAACAACGTTTCAACACCGACAAGAGTAGTGACTAAGCAACTAAAAACATCGTTTCACTGCTTCACCTCACCCTGGTTGTCAGTTTCAGCCACGCTGTCCCGTGTGAGTGGCTTCTTTGCAGACCCGCTTACGCGAGGCATAATCATATCGAGGTGCGCTGCATGGCGATCCACATCGACTCGGAGTGACGTTTGGCCCCGGAACAGGGATGCGAGTATCCCACACAATACGAGGGTTATCGTCATTAGCAGGGCTATGATTAATGTGTCCGCGCTTGACCACGCATAGGTAATTGGTTGGATCGGGTTCTTAATTGTGGACCTTAGGGACTTGAGAACTCGGTTTATTGGTTTGACGTCGACGACTTGGGTGCCTTCAAAACGGATCCTTCCCAGAGTCTCTGGATCTATGTCTATAGACATATTCCCCAGGTACTCTGAGTCATCCAGAGTCGCGTCCCATTGTTCCGGATCGAGGTGATAGAGCGTCAAATCACCAATGTGTATGGTCGTTCCCTGGGGAACACTGATCCACATTGTTTTGTCCGGTAACGTCAAAGGTCTATTTGCCCCGGGTTGATCGTAGGCTATGATCGCCTTTCTTTGAGGAGCGTTCACTAGCCAACGAGAGCCAATTATTTCCGCTTTTGCAGCTTTAGCCAGGTGTCGAGGCGTTACGGTCGTTGAGCACTTAGAATTCTCCGGAATAGGTGTCAACCCGCATAAGCCCGCGGTTTGATTCCACACAAACGGCTTACTCGCGCACAGATAATGTATCTCCCGAGTGAGAACACACATCTGAAGGTTTGGAGCTAGATAAACTGAGGGGTTATCGTCGTGGTACGCAACCATCTTCGGTGTGTCAATTTGAACATGGTTTTCACCGTGCCAATTGCCAACATTAACAACGTCCCTGAGTCTATATATGCCATTTGAGGGAATTATCGGTAGGTTGATAATGAACGCCATTTCAAACGTTTTGTGATTGACGTAGATTGGAATTGCGCTACCGAGAGTGTAAGCCAGGTGAGCCTGTATTTGCGTGACTCTTTCGCGCGTAGCGGAGCTGAGGATGTCGTTCACCATCTGTAGAGAGACTAGATACGGTGGGATCCTACCGGTGGCTAGTGTATCTACCGACGAACTGATATCTCTAAGCCTGTCAGCAAAAATCCTATCCATTAGGTGTGCGACAGCGTAATCCACTTCAACCTTAAGGGCTAACTCATTTACCGCATGCACGAGGGCTTTGATTTCTTGGGTGTGAGTGTTCAGCACTAGAACAGTATCCTTTACGGTTTTAGTCACCTGTGTCAATTGTGTTAGTTGAAGGTCCATTTGCGCTCGGATCTTTGGGACCTCGCTCTCTACTTCATACACGTGTTGTTTTAGGGACGTTATACTGACAGTGTTGTATGCGGACAAACCCAGGCTAAACAGCGATCCGAGTGAGGAAGCAGCGAGTAAAAGCCCGCCGATGTCGCGCTTTTGCCTTCTATGTGTTCCACCCAACTCTTGTTGGGTGTAGGTGAACTTATGTAGTTGCTTCAGGACGTGTTGGATCTCTGCTTTAGCACCTTCTAGGGATACTGTGTACCATGGCTTGTTTAACCACTCATTTTTAATGTTAATGTGTTGTTGGACCACGGTTTGGGGGTCGAAGCGGACGAAGACCTTTCGGGTGTATAGGCGGCAATCTGTGATGAGCAGTCCCAGCTGGTCCCGCAGAGCGATGCCCGAGGTGGGCCCAAGGGTTACGATCTCGGCTTGCCCTGCTTGGGTGGCACCCAAGAGGGTGAAGATTACCAGGAGTGGTACCATCATTGTCCTATGGAAACACAAAGAGATAGGTCTTAGCTTCGTAATGGTCAAGGGTAGGTCCTGTGAATTTAAACTATGGTTAAGTTTATTATCCATTAGTTATCTTCTGCTTGGATGACCCTTATTCCCACGAGGTCAGATTTTGTTAGATCTTTGTCTCCTGAGGAGTTATTGCACGCCTTGTGTGGTTTAACCTGGTTTCGATGTACCCATTTAACAGTTGGCTCTTTTTGGCCTTTACTGATTTTTATCTGATAGACAACTGGAGACACTTTGTCGATTATCAGATGGGTTCCAGTCCATCTAGGCATCAGCTTACGGGCGAGAGTTCCGGTCCCGGACTCTCTTCTCCCAGTTTTGGGGGCAAACGTGTAGTACCAGACCCTGTCTCCCACTTGGAGTTCCTCGTGAGAGGCCTTTTGGTCGTAGTACGCTTTGCGTCCTTCAGCTGATTTTTCCAGGTTTTTCTGTGCGAAAGCAAAAGTGTTCTTAAGGTGTCTTTCCAAGTCTTTCATGTATTGTTGTGTGGTGTAGGCTGTTGCCATGGCAGCATCGCCTGGTTGGTACA
>NW_023619163.1:0-7500 GCF_014905685.2 Nematolebias whitei
AGTAGTTTTAACTGTTTGTGCAGCTGAAAGAGGACTTTAAGGTCTGGATTGGAATCCAGTTCGCCTTTCGATGGAGTGTATTTGTCTGGGTCAGTCAGATACAGTATCATCGAGTTAATTGCAGGATCCAACTTCTGAAGTTGGATGATGTCTGGGTCAGTTGAAAATGACTTTTCATATTTTAAAAGAACTTGGTGAAGTTTGTCTCTTTCTTCATCAGATGTCAGAGCGTCGGCTTGGGCGACCACCTGTTCAATCTGTGATGAGACTGATAAGGGTTCTTGCTCTTTGGGGAGCTCCAACGAATCCCTTTCTGAGTCGTCGGACCTGTCTATGGGTAAGACACCATAGGTTTGAGGTCCTTGGTCGACGTTATCGGTTGAGAAAAGAGTTATGGCCTGTGTTGGTTTTGTGAACCATACTGGCCCAGTTTCTTGACTCGGTACCAGGTTATCTGGGAGTCCTCCCAGAAATGGAATGCCTAGTTCAAAATCATGAAAATCAGTGGAAATCAACCATCCTAGCATAGTGTTTTTTGGGATCATCACCTCATCCGTGCCTGTGTTACACACAGCAATAGATGTGGTCCTGGAGTCAAGGCTCACTTGGTTCGTGGCTTCCACGGACAGTCCCAAGTTGAAAAATGCTGGAGAGGGTTGAAAATATGCCTGTTTATGGCTAATAGCTTGTCCAGCTATGATGTGGATTTGCACCATTAGGTTAGTCACCTGAGGTGGTACTGTGGTGGTTTGGTTGCTAGCAACCTGACAGGCCTCTGGAATGGTCTGCCCAGCCTTAAGGTTTGCTGTGTCTAGCACAGGAGGATCCTTTGTGGCTGGTTTTAGGGACCACAGCACCTTGTTGATGGTGTCCACGTGGACACCCAACCTTACCAAAATGTCAGAGCCTATGTAGGTTGCATGTGGTAAGTTTTGGATCACGAGAAACGGGTGAACCAGTTCTCGTTGGTTCCAGTTTAGTTTTAGGTTAATGACTCCTTCTGCGGTCATTACCTGTGAACTATTGGGAACTAATGGAAAGCGGAAAGCTTTTTTAATTAGTTCTAGACCAACGTGTTTGTGAACCAAGGTTTCATAGAAAGCTCGGTTAATTGCTGATTTATCAGTCCACAGAGACAGAGCAGCATCGTTGGTGTGGGATCCTTGGATCTCTACACCTTTAACTACCAGTGGTAGGTAGTGTTTGGTGGACTCTGACTGCTTCAGCTCACAGAGGAGGCTGTCTTGTTGGGTCAGAGTTTGGACCACCGGGTGGGTCTCTGTGGTTTCACATGATTTCAGAGGAGTACTCATCGGGCTCGTGTCCTCGGCTGAGGAGTCCTTTGCGCCTTCCGCGGTACCTGCTGTTAGGCAGTTTGTGTTATACTCCGGAGGCGTATCTATTGGCAGTGGTTTGCTCACTTTTGCCCACATCGTTTGATCACCATAATCTATAATCGCGTCGAAGCGATTTATAAAATCCTGGCCAACCAAAAATGGGAATGAGTCAACACTGGACACGTGTACCGGGTGGTATAGTGTCATTCTGCCAACCTGCATGTAAACCATTGCTATAGCTGTCAGGGTTGTCCTCTTTTCTGAGAGACCCTGCATTTCTATAGCACATTCTGTGAGAGGTATCATCCTGTTAACACCGGCAGCGGCTGTCCTCAGCTCCTCGAACAGTTTAGCTGACATAATTGTTATGTCTGCCCCACCGTCCAGAAGTGCTTCATGTGTGAGGACTCCTTCGAGTGTTACTGACAGGTACGCCTTCTTGGCGACCCCCCTTCTGATAAAGTTACACAGAAACCTCTTAGGTTTTTTCTGACGTTTCTTCACACGTTCAGCCTTGTCTGTGTAATCTTGGTTTGTCTGAACCGTCAGCACAGCAGTAGCTGTTTCTGAGTGTTCAGCTTGCGATGACTCGTCATCGTTTGTGTGTGTGTTTACCCCCCCATCATCCGATGAGGGGTTGTTGGAGGCAACAACAACAATGTCTTGGTGTGTTCCACCGACATCTGTAATGTTGTCATTCGCGCCCTCAGATGTAATAGTGATTACATCACTGCATAGTGCTCCAGGTTGGTTTCCCGTGTCATTGTGTTTCAAAGTTTCTAAAAACCTGCGTAGTTTCTCTGTCTCTTCCGAGCTCAGAGGTGTAGGGCCTTGTTTCTGGAACCTTTGTGATTTTTTTGCCTCGGTTCGTTTCGTCCGAGGTGGGGGACGGTTAGGTACGTCTTTTGGGGGTTCCTTTTTCGGACTTCCCCTGAGAATATGGGTCCTCTTGGATCCCATATCTTTGCGTCCTACGCACACCCCATTTACGATAATCACGTTCATCCTCTGAAAGGGGAGCTTTTTTGTCCCAGCGTGCACCTTCATGACGCGGTTTGTTAGTTTGAAAAGACTGCTTTTTCTCGCCTTTCTTAGGAGGGGGCGGCGATGCACGCCTTCCTTCCAATTCTAGCGAGTGGGGTTTAACCTTTACACCAGGAAACACCTCTATGGGCGTCTTAGCATGAGAACATGCCTCAAACACATTCACAGCACACTGTTTAATCTCATTGATGGATTTTTCTTTGAAATTTGCCATCATTTGTACTGCCAACTTAATGTCAGTGTGGAGATTTTTGCTGAAAACAAATTTAAAACCTTCTTCCTCCTCCATTCCGGTTTCATTTCTGTAACCAAAATAAGCTTGGAAGATTCTTTTGTAATAAACCTTTGGATGTTCATGCTTCCCTTGCGTGACCTTGTCAGCAGCTGGGAAACCAGCAGGTCCCGTGCAGGGGTCGTACTCTCTGATCAAAGCTTCACACAGAAGGTTGTAATCCCTTCTCGTTGCATCAGGTAGACGCTCGATGAAGGTGAACACCTCTCTGTCAGAAGTGAGCCTTATCAGACTGATTTTATCCTCAACCGTAGCATTAGGATAACCACTCAGTCTGAAATCAAGGTCTTTGAGATACGCTTTTGTGCCCGTTGAACCCATTGGACCAGGTACAAAGCGCTGTACATGTTTTGAGATTTTTTGCAAATCATCTATTGAAGGAGGAAGTTTCAACGGTCTCTCTTGCATGGTTGGTAGTGGAAACTTGTTCAGGTCTGTCCCTATCACCTGAGATAAGGGTGGAGGTGTGTCTCTACACACATGTGGAGGTGGCAGAATGGGATTAAGAGCAGGAGGTCCACCAAAATCTTTCTGAGGTGATGGCGGGTGACCTGGACTCTGTCCTTGGTCTTCTCTGAGTTCCAGACAAACTTGCCCCACGTCAGAAATTTTATTTGTTGCCGCGGCTAGTTTCTCCTGACAGGCTTTTAAGCGTTCCTGTGATGTTTGACATTCACTTCGTAAACGCACGCCTTGTAGGAGTAACGCCTCATTTTCCAATCTGCATTCATTCAGAGCTTTTGATGTGAGCTGCAACTGTTGTCGTAGCACATCGTTGTCTGAACACAATGCTTGGTACTGAATCTCTCTATCCCTAATCTTCTCCTCATATGAGTGAGCTTGTAATGACAGCTGATTTTCTGAGAGCTCCCTCTCACTTTGCACCTCAACTGCACGTGTCTCTTCATCAAGTTTAGACTGTGCCATCAATTTGAGATACCTCTCCCTGTCTGTTGCATATGCTTTAGACAGCACGTCATTTTGTTCAACCTGTTGATCCAATTCGTCTTTGAGAAGCAGAGAAATTTTTGCTAACCGTTCAAGGCCCTGCTTTTTATTCTCTTTAACCGTGGCTCCTTTTGCTAAACTTCTCAGCTCTTCAGCTCTTTGAGTTTCATCCATCTGTCCTAATTGTGCGCCAATAATTGGGTTTGTTAAAATATTTAAAGCTCCCTGGATGATGTCATTTTGTTGACTGTCATCTTCTGGTTGGGAGTCTAAAGGGTCAACGTTTTCCTCTTCTCCAGCCATTATCTTCTATTTAAAATTAAATAGGAAGATGTGGTGTTTTAGGTGGTAAAATAAATCAGAAAAGTTTCCTTTTTCTGATATAATTACTCTTATTTAGTGTTCTAGCAATTAAACGTGTATTATCTTTTCAGCAAATGAGTAAACTTTATCAACTCTGTGAATATCTGGACTGTATCTTTAAAAAGTTTCTAATTTTTCATTTTGCACCTCCGTTTGAGGAATTATCAGTGAATGAAAAATGTCTTGGTAAATGCCTTTCTAGCATAAATACCTTAATCACTTTTTAAATGCAAGATAACAGTAATAACTCAGCTTGAGGAACGTTTATTAACTCAAAAATGCTTCTGACAGAAATAAACACGTTTAATTTCACCAAAATATCCTAAAAACAAAGTGAAACTGTGATTTCAAGTTTCCAACAGGAGGTGGCAGTATAACCTTACTTTATTTTAACCCTGACACTGTTAGTGGCGACCAGTAGGAGTCGCGATGACTTCCTGTGGCTTTGGTGACATCCGGTCGTTAGCTGATAGCTTAAATTAGCATCGGCTAGCGTGGTCCAAAAACACCATTTAATGACGGATTTAAAACTTAAACATGGCAAAGTTTCAGCGATTAGGCTTTAAGTAAACGGAGCAGCAGATCAGAACCAACTTTAAAACGTTTTTCAACTTTAAACAGCAGATTGAAATTCCCTATGAAGACGAGCTTCATTTCCGGGTCACGTGACTGAATCTACCAATGACAGAGCAGCGGCGGGGGTGGGTTTTACAACCTGACATCAGAGGAAGTGACGACAGACACGTCACTCGTCTCTCCAGCGAATCAGGGCGTTTCAAACAGCGGTTTTCGACCAATCGCTGCTCGCTATTTCAGCTAGCGTGTTAGCATATAGCCTGAACATTCCGGTCAACTTTCGTCATTAAAACTGTCAAAATGCACTATTTTCTGTTAAAAATGTAACGAATAAACTCTCAAAAGCTTACTGGGACGGCGCCAGTTCAAAACAGCAGTTTCTTTCTTCAAACACGACTCGTTCGAACTGAAACAGAACTGAGCCGGACCAGAACTCTCTTCTGGACCACAGTTTAAACAGAATAAAGCGTTTTACCACAAACCCAGCTTCAGGTACACAACAGATGTACAAATTCAGCTTTCAAACGAACACATTGACTTTATTTTCAGCTTTCAAAACACCACAACTGTAAACATTCTCCGAACCCCACAGCTGCAAAACTCTGCGTTTCACACAGCAACCTGCACTCTTAAGCTAGTTTCGGTTAAGATCAGATATGCCAACATGATATTTCAATCGTTACACAAATAACAGTCCATTTATGATACCGTACGAGGCCACCAGATGTAAATGAACATATATCTGTGAGATATTATCCATAAATTAAACGGATTCTTTCATTTTTCTGGACTGAGTTCTATCGTGCATTGAATGATTAAATGTGACGTGAGACGTTAATTTTCTTTGACCCATCAAAAATGAATGCGGTCATTTATTAACAGAATCAAAGTTTAACATCAAACATTTACATTAATTTGGCAAAATTGATTACAATAACAGCTTAATTAATTAGCTTTACAATTAGAAAACCACACGACCATGGTTTCCTTGCTTCAAGCTTTACAACAGACATTTCTGAAAATATCTGGATGATTTACTGGCAAGATAGAAGAGTTTTAAAGATGGGAAATGAGGGAGTTTATCTGGAGAGTAAAGATGTGTGAGGGAAAATGTGTCGGTATAAGAACGGCACTCTCCATTCGAACCCAGTTTCACCTCGGTACGCTTCGGTAGGAAATTGACTCTTTACCTGTAGAAGATGTCTCCACTGGTACGGAGTTCCATTTAACGCCACCTTTCCAGCGTCTCCGTAGGAAAAGCTGTGAATCGTCCGAAGTAGTGACGGAACTTCGTTTGACACACGTTCACCTCACGGGTGGACTCACATGAGGATTAAGTCCGTCAGAGGCTCCACTCAGATGTGGAAGATTCCATAATTCCCACAAGACTCGGAAGAACTTCGGATCATGTCTGGAACCTCCTGTTCTCTCCAGCACTTTTCTGTTCGGTTCTGCCCTCCGAACTGAACTGCTCTCCCACTGCACTGGTTGGAACTAGGAAGTGTCGACATTTAAAGAGTTCTGTTTCCGGTTCATTTGGGAAGTCCTGATTGGCTGAAAGAGCTAATCAGGGGTGTGTTTTTTATGATGTAAGAGGTTATTAAAAGTCAAGGAAAAAGATTGAGTTGTTTAAGAACAGACAGAAAATGTTTTGAAGAACCCGAGACTTTTGGGAGTCAGTTCTACTTCTATCTGTCTGAAAAAGTTAAACATGACATTTCTTTCCAGTAAACATGTAGTTGACCGAAACTTGACTTTTGACCGACTTACACTTGCTCATTTCAGACAGAAGATCAAGAAAATTAATAATTACTCTGTAACAGACATTAACTAGATTTCTACTTTGAATGAGGATTGAAAATCATTTATACTGTTTCACAGTTGATTTAAAATGAGTAGTTCACTTCAACATTTAAAATGGTTTGAACTAAACACACTTTGATTATCAAGACATTTGTAAAATAGTAATGATAATAAAAAAGAGAGTGTTCTTTCAATTGATCAGTGCAGGACACACTTAGAAAGTCTCTGGATGGACTTGATTTTGTGTTTCTGGACTCAAATCAATGAAATACAGTTCTTGTCCCAGGAAGGCCCTCAAGGTCAGGATTTGACCTGAGGCTTAGTTCACTACAGAGGCGCCATGGTGCTGATGGTCAACGTCTCATCAGCAACACAAGGACGTGTCTTGGAGGAGGATCAGGTGTTCACGTTTGGTTGAAAAAATGCAAGCAAGATCAGAGTGCAAAGTAACCTCACATGTTTGAAACACAAAAGGCTGCCTGATAGGGCACAACTGACTGTCCTATGTACAAGTGTCGGGCACGCTACAACAGGAAAACCATCCCAGTGATATCTAAGGGATGTCAGATTAGAATTATGTGGAAACCCCACTTTGTAGCATGTATAAGAACGGTACATGTAAACCAGATGAAAATAAAGGAACAAAGTTTGACTTTCCTGCCAATTAAACAAAGGAGGAGGAAACGTGCTTCGTTGGCAGTTACCCAAGTTGGAGTCTGGATGCCATCAGTTGTCCTGACTCAAGAAGAAACGGCCAAAATACTGCTAAAAGAAATAAACTGGCAGTTGAAGATGTGGGGGAGCACAGAAGAAGTGCTCTCCAACATAACTGAAGCTTTGAACTTGTTTTCCTGTGTACCTTGCAATTTTTTTTCCATGCACAGCTGCCAGAGGGTGGAGACCACATCCAATCACCACGAGTGGAGACGGCTGTGGAACATATCAGGTGTACACTGGTTGGTTTTGAAACCTGAATTGACAAAATGTACAAATAACATGTGTGAAGGACATTGGGTTCAGTATCTTGTGGGCAATGTGACCACAATGTGCAAGTATCATATTTTACCTGTACAAGGATAATGGTTTTTAAAAGTACAAGGTGAGTGGTTTGAGCCACAGACAAATCTCACGTATGAC
>NW_023619164.1:0-12829 GCF_014905685.2 Nematolebias whitei
CCGGGTAACTCCTGATCGCTCCTCCTGCTTGAAGGAGAGCATCTTCCCTCCATGGCAGTTTCCACGGACGACCCGACAACAGACGTTGCAGGACTGGGAACCATGGTGCGTTCACGTGCTCGGGAGCTACCAGAGAGCTGTCAATCCTTCCTCCTGAACTCGGTTCAGGAACCGTAAAATCAGAGGAGGTGGGGGGAACGCGTACAGAAGCGTTTTGGGCCACGGGCTGTGAGCAAATGCATCCACCCCCAGCGGTGGATCGTCTCGTGGGCTCAGGGAAAACCATAATTGGCACTGAGCGTTCTCTCGCGTCGCAAACAGGTCCACAGCTGCTTTGCCAAACTTCTGCCACGTCTGAAACATCAGGTCTGGATGGAGGGTCCAGTCCGCGTGACGTGGGCCGCCCCTGGACATCACATCTGCTCCTCTGTTCAGAACACCGGGTATGTAGACCGCTCTGATGGAAAGCAGATTTTGGTGAGCCCAACACAGTAGCTTTCGCGCAATGTGTAACATCTGGGCTGAACGCACACCCCCCTGGCGGTTTATGTACGCAGCAGTTACCATGTTGTCTGTGTGAATCAACACGTGCTGATTCTGTAGCACGGGAGCAAAGTGTTGAATCACATTCAGCACTGTGCGACACTCCAAAACATTGATGTGGGCTGATGTGTGGTGGGGCCACAGGGCCCCTACTGCTTGAGATAGGCATGTCCCCCCCCAGCCTGATAGCGACGCGTCCGTGAAAACTGACACGTGTGACGAGGGTCTGCTGACGGGGACTCCCTCTGACAGAACCAGGGTGTTTCTCTCACGGAGGGAGGGACAGTGATCATCCGTCTTTTGTGTTTTACTGGATCCACACGCAGACGCGCAAACCACCTCTGGAGGCGTCTCATGTGTAACAAACCCAGCGGGACCACTGTATGAGCTGATGACATTATTCCCAACAGCTTCATGACGGAGACGGCTGTTATCACTTTGCCAGGCCTTACGTGGCGTAGTTGACTTTTTAGAGTGTCGATTCTTGTTTGTGATAAGCGAGCCTTCATGGTAATTGAATTTAATTCCACTCCCAGATAAACAATTGTCTGGGCCGGGAAAATCGAGCTTTTCTTCCAATTTATGGCGAAGCCCAGATTTAACAGGTGTGATGCCAACACCTGAGCCTGTATCAGCGCTTCCTGTCTGGAGTGTGACAGGAGCAGCAGGTCGTCCAGGTAAAACAAAACTCTCATCCGCTTGGGTGGTGATCGTGCGGGTCTGATTGACAACAAGTTATTTCGCTTACCGTGGTGTCGCGTGAGCGTCTGGACATGTGATGGAGCGACGGTGGGTTTAAAAAACCTTTATATAAGGACACCAAATCTCTATGTGTGGAGGATGTGTGTGTAGCGGCTGTGAGCTCATCCGAACTTACAGACTGGCTAAAAACAGGCACTTTGATCTTTGAAAAATCATTTATTTCAATTCCTGTGTCATTTATACACACATCCTCCGCAGACCGTCATTTCTTAAATCTTCTCCCCCGTGAGCTCTGCGGTTTGTTTGCCCCGAGCGCCGTCTGCAGGCGATCTCTGGGGAAACGCTGAAGTGCAGGTTGCCGGAATGAGGAGGGGTGGTCTCTGACGGGCGGGGCTGGTGGTGGAGCTGGGCGAGACGAAGCTGCTGCTGCCGTGGAGCATCGATGTTTCTGCCTCTGCTCTCGACGGTCTCTCCAGTGGGCTGGGGGACGGGATGAGCCGCGCGGCTTGATGAGATGGCGCACAGCTTCCGACATCTCCTCCGACTGCTTCGAGTTCGCCAGCATGGTCTTCAAGCTGCTTCCGAACAGCGCGTCCGATGAGATGGGGCCCTCCATCAGGTCCTTGTGCAGCTTTTCCGGCAGCAAGGGAGAGTGACGAAGCCAGGTGGAACGTTGGATTACCGTCATCCACGCTGCAATCCTCGACAGGCAAACCGTGGAAGCGGCGCACATGTTGAGGATGGCGTCTGCCGATTTACACAGGGAGCTCTTTGTCTCCTCCGGCAGGTCTGAGGCCTCCAGCCTTTTCGACATGCTAAATGCTAACAGCGCCACGTTGTTGTTAGCAGCGGCCGCCTGAAAAGCACACTGGTGGGCTCTGTTGGAGAGCGCGGTCACCGCCTGGTCGTGTTTCCCCGGAGGGACGGGACGCTTCTCCAGCCTGGACAGCTTCGCTCCGAAGGCTTCCGCGAGGCTTGGCTCAAGGGGGGGTACCGAGGGATAGCCCCGCTCGGTGAACCCCTCCACTCTGGTGATGGGGGCGTAAGTGGAGATGGGCGCCCTTAACCTACCAGGACCGGCTGCGGCCTCGTTCCAGTACGATGTCACCGCTGGAAAACGAGGCCAAATGGGATCAGGACGGCGAGCCGGCGTGGAGCCAAACCTTCCCGCAAGATCATCCGATCTGAGCGGGGGGGGGGGTGAGGGGACGGAGAGCCCCTTTACGTTAGCAGCTTCCCGGATAATGGCGGGCAGCTCCGAGAGGAGCGCGCCGACGGCAGGGAGCGGTGTGGTCGCTGAAGCGGGAAACCCCGGGGGAGTCGAGCATCCGCTCGGCCTCCCTCTTTCCAACACTGCGCTCCCCGGGAGGGAACGAGCGTCGGGGCTGCTGCTAACATCACCGGTCCCAGAGGAATCATCCGATTCACTCCGAGAGCCGGCGTCGAAGAAATCCATGGCGTCGTCCAGCGAGCAGTCTCCCGCCACGGACAGGCAGTCCTCGATGGTAGCCTTAAACAAGGCTGCTCTCCTCTGCCTTTCCTCCGGTGGAAGTTCGTCACAGAGGCGGCAGGAGGAAGCGCGGGCGACGTGGCGGGGACCCAGGCATCCCTCGCAGGTGTCATGCCGGTCGAAGCTAAGCAAGTAACCGGTCTTGCAGGAGGGACACAAGCGGATGGTGCTGGAGCTGGACATCTCGATGAAAGGTCAGTTGTTTTATTATACTAGCTTGCTGAAGAAAAATGGGAGCAGATTACCCGCTCTTAATGTAATTTATACGGATCGGGTGGGGCCCACACAGCAGGTGGGCGTGGACTAATTTTTTCAGTATGATGCTTGCGCATAACGGGATAAACCCATCAGCGACAGCCTTAAAGGGCGAAGCCTATATGACATAGAACTACACAGTTCCGCATGCTTGGGGGCACGCGCACATTCCCTCAGCGCACACCAGCTCACATCAGCACGGATGTGAGCCCGCAGCCTGAGTGTGGCACACATGATGGCGGTGGTTGGTGTCCATAAATAACGTGATGCAGCATAAACGCGTGCTGGCTTCCCAAACATTACGCGGAGTGGCAACGAGCGTGCGCTCCAGACAGATGGATGAACCATTTTATCAGCAAGGGATTCACGCTGCAATTACAGCTCAAACCCCCGTTTGGAGGAACTTTAGAGATGTTTCTGTCATCTCCAGAACAGATCTCATCCCCCCACGCAGAAGTTCAGGAAATTCTGATAAAAAATGTAATTTCTAGGGTTCCAGAAGGAGAGGAAAACACAGGGTTCTACTCTCGTCACTTCTTGGTCCCAAAACGGACAGGAGGATGAGACTCATCTTAGATTTGTCAATTTTCAACTGTGAGACAACATTTCCATTCAAAATGCGTCGAGTCGGCTCTGCAGCCGCTACATAGAGCAGGGAGGAGAATTCTGTTTTATCTGGACGATCTGTTGCTGCTGACCCGTTTTTCCAGACAGGTGGCAGCAGTGCAACTCGGCAGTGATAACAGCTGTTTCCGTCATGAAGTGATTAAGGACATGTCACCTGCTCACATGGTGTGACGCCTCCAGAGGTGGTCCGCTCGTTTGCATGTGGATCCGGTGAGGCAGAAGAGACGGTCGATTGCTGTGCCCCCCTCCGTGAGAATCGCCCTGAGACACTGGGAAACCCTCTTGTTCTGTCGGAGGGAGTTCCCGTCAGCAGACCTACATCACACATCTCAGTTTTCACAGATGCGTCCTGTCAGGTTGGGAAGGCACATGCATGTCTCGAGCTGTGGGGGCGCTGTAGCCACCCCATACAGCAGCTCATATAAATGTTTTTGGAGTGTCGCATGGTTTTGAATGTGAATCAACACTTTGCCTCTGTGCTGCGGAATCAACATGTGTTGATTCACACAGACAAAAAGTGACTGTTGCATACATAAACCGGCGGGGGGGGGGGGGGGGGGGGCGCTCAGCCCAAAAGTTACACATTGTGAGATAGCTGCTGTGTTGGGCACACCAAAATCTGCTCTCCATCAGAGCAGTGTACATCCTCAGTGTTCTGAACAGGGGGGCGGATGTGATGTCCAGGGACGGTCCGCGTCACAGGGACTGGACCTGCCATCCAGAGTTGATGGCTCAGATGTGGCAGAAATTTAGCAAAGTGGCCGTGGACCTGTTTGCAACACGAGAGAATGCTCAGTGTCAACTATGGTTCTCACTGAGCCCGTGAGACGAACTACCGCTAGGGGTGGACGCGTTTGCTCACAGCCCATGGCCCAAAATGCTTCTTTACGCATTTCCCCCACTCCCTCTGATATCACGATTTTCTGAACCGAGTTCAGGAGGAGGGACTGACAGCTCTCCTGGTGGCTCCCGAGCACGTGAACGCCCCATGGTTCCCAGTTCAACGACACCTATTATCGGGGCGTCCGTGGAAACTGCAGTGGAGGGAGGATGCTCTCCTCCAGGCGGGAGGAGCGATCAGGAGTTACCCACAAATAGGCCAGCACCTTTGAGTCTGGCCGCTGAGCGGATCCGTTTAGAGAGGATGGGTCTCTCTCAAGATGTATTGTGTACGATCCAGGATTCACGTGCTACATCTACCATAGCGCTGTACACATCAAAGTGGACAGCTTTTCAGAGCTGATATATGGAGAAAGGTGTAGAGGCCACCTCATGTCCACTACACTGTAATAAGTGACACCATCAATTAGTTATCATAACTTGTTTCTATAATTTACTTCAATTTAACATTGTGCGTTATGAAATTTCAGCTTAATATCATGAGTTATTGGCATTGCAACTTATGGCTGTAAGCCAGTACAATGAATTGTAAATTTTAGTTTGTCAACATAATTGAAAGATCTGAGTTTTAAAATAGTAACCGGATCTTTAAAAAAAAATGACAATGACCACTGGCGTAGCGGCAATATTAATGCGCGTGCAAATAGTGCCAGAAATTTAGGTCTTGGTCTCATATGGGACAAATTATGATATAAGATTTTAGTCACACTTGAGGAGGTGCTCCACCCAGTTGCATTTTCCTATTAACAAAGGAAGATGAACACCACATGAGCAAATTGAGGACGTGAAAAGCGAAGTCACGGATGAATACTTTTTCTCAGCAAGATCTGTATGAGAGCTGGCGGCATTTTTGGCAGGTCTTTTTCCTGGATGGATGGATGAGCAGCAAGTAAGGAGCGAGTGAAATAAGGTAATAATTTGTACTTTTCAGATTTGTTTATTGAAACCAAATTTGTAAATATGGTATAAAAACGAATTTCCGTCTCTGTAACGTCTGTCTGTTCGCTGCCTCCTTGTGGTGACGTTGCACATTTGTGGTGAGACGTATTGTGTCATTTCCTGTTTGTCTGTTGGTAGCTCGAATGAATTGTCTGTGTTTTCTGGATTTATCAGTCTTTTGCATAGTTTTTCATTCTAGTTCACAAACACACTTAGTACAGTTGTTTTTCTACTGTTGGATAGTGCTTAAAACACCTCTTATCTTTCAACACTTCTCGGTTTTTATTGGTGTATTTGGCTCTGCTAGCTCCTGCTAGCGTTAGCTTAGCATGCCTGCTGCTTCTCTCCCTGCTTCCTCTGTTTTCTCTTGCTCCGTGTGTCAGATGTTTAACTACTCCTCTGCCTCCTTTAGTGGTAATGATACATGTAACAAATGTAGTCTTATGGTAGCTTTGGAGGAGAGGCTGTCTGAACTGGAAGCTCGGCTCCGTGCTGTAGAAAAACCAGTAGCTAGCCAGGTCCCCTTAGACAGCGCAGAACCACAGAGGCTAGCTCCCGTTAGCGGTCCTCCAGCAGACCCCGAGCAGCCGGGACCCCAGGCCGGCTGGGTGACGGTCCGGAGCAAGTGTAGTGCTAAGGCTAAGCCCCCAGTTCACCGACCCGTTCACGTTTTTAATCGATTTTCCTCGCTCAGTGACACACCCGCTGAGAAACAGACCCTGGTTATTGGCAGCTCCATAGTCCAAAACGTGGCTTTAAGGACTCCAGCGGCCATAGTCAAATGCATTCCGGGGGCCAGAGCGGGCGACATAGAATCTTATCTGAAACTGCTGACTAAGGCTAAGGCTAAATACAGTAAGATTGTTATTCACGTCGGCGGTAATGACACCCGTGTAGTGAACTAAGCCTCAGGTCAAATCTGGCCTTCCTGGGACAAGAACTGTATTTCATTGATTTGAGTCCAGAAACACAAGATTAAGTTCATCCAGAGACTTTCTAAGTGTCCTGCACTGATCAATTGAAAGAACACTCTCTTTTTATTATCATTACTATTTTACAAATGTTTGATAATCAAAGGGTGTTTAGTTCAAACCATTTTTAAATGTTGAAGTGAACTAATCATTTTTAGTCAACTGTGAAACAGTATTAGTGATTTTTAATCCTCATTCAAAGTGGAAATCAAATTGGAATGTGTTACGGAGTAATTCATGCATTTTCTGATCTTCTGTCTGAAATGAGCAAATTGTGAAGTTGGTCAAAGGTCGAAAACAAGTTGTTGGAATGAACTGTCATGTTTTTAAATCCTCTCAGACGTAATATAGAGAAGCTGGCACCTGTTTTCCCCCAACTCGTCCAAACATTTCTCTCGTCTGTCTCTAAAACATTTTCAATCTGTTCCAAAACATTTTCTGTTTTTCTGACTTCTAGTGACCTCTTACGTCACAAGACAGCCTGTCCTGTCAACCTGTGGGTCTGGCCGCTGAGCGGTCCCGCTTAGAGAGGATGGGTCTCCCTCAGGAGGTAGTGCGCACAATTCAAGATTCACGCGCTGCATCTACCACAGCCCTGTACACATCAAAGTGGACGGCCTTTCAGCGCTGGTGTACAGAGAAAGGTTTAGAGGCTACCTCATGTCCATTAGGCGGCGTGCTGTCCTTTCTTCAACAGCTGATGGATAGGAAGTTGGCATTCAGCACGATTAAAACGTACGCTGCAGCCATCTCTTCCTGCCACGAAGGGTTCGGAGACAGAACAGCTTTTAATCACCCGCTGATGAAGCGGTTTCTAAAAGGTGTACAAAGACATAGGCCGGTTTCACGCCCACTCGTTCCACAGTGGGAATTAACGCTGGTCCTGCGAGCCCTGATCAAAGCCCCATTTGAGCCTCTGGATCAGGTTTCACCTAAATTCTTGTCTCTTAAAACAGCCCTGCTGCTGGCTTTAACATCCGCTAAGAGGGTGAGTGATTTATCTGCCCTCTCTGCCGCTCCGTCATGTCTCAGAATCCAGGCTGACGGTAGTTCAGCTGATTTAAGACCAAACCCAGCTTTTATGCCTAAAAACATCACGAGCTCTTTTAAATCAAGACAGATATCGTTGGAGGGATTCTTCCCTCCCCCCCACAGATCAGAAGAAGAAGCATCTTTTCATCTTCTCTGTCCGGTGCGGGCGTTGTCGTGTTACATAGCGCGCACAGCTGCAATGCGTTTCAAACTCAACAATTGTTTGTGCATTATAGAGATGCATCTGCAGGTCGCCCGTTATCCACCCAGCGCTTGTCACACTGGCTGTGTGAGGCCATTTCTGAAGCCTACAGAGCATCAGATCTAGAGCCTCCTGTCAACCTCAAAGCACACTCAACCAGGGGTATCGCATCTTCGACTGCTCTGCATAATGGTATGTCAATGCAGGACATTTGCACTGCGGCTGCATGGTCAACACCCTGCTCATTTATTCGCTTTTACCTACGTGATGTAACGGCTCGTTCCATGACACATTCTGTTCTTAGTGCTCTAACAGAATGAATACTGTCGTTTTCTTCATGGAACTCTGTTTAAGCTCACATCTGTCTGTATGCTTCACAGTGTGAGATGTTGTTATCAGTCACAAGTTGTGTCTGTGATTTTGGTTCTATTGTCACTAATCAGTTCATGACTATTGTTACCAATCAGTTCATTTGTTCAATAATCAGTTCATTGATATTAATCTGTTTATACTGTTCAATCATGAACCAGTTGGTTCATGCCCCCCCCCCCCTCCTCTTTTCAACATCTTCTCCCCGTTGAAAGTTTTTTCCGGGGCGTTCACGCTTTGTCAGAACGCATAGTTACACAACATGCGTCTGTGCATGGCACATAATTACGCGATGCGTAGTTATGCACATGGGGAGCTGAGTGACAAGACGTTTTTTGGGCAAGCTTCCGCTTCTTACTGTGTTCGAATGGACCCAGTGAGGCGAGGACCACATCCGCTTCGCCCTTAACCCATCAGCGACAGCCTTAAAGGGCGAAGCCTATATGACATAGAACGTTGGTTACGTACTGTAACCCCAGATTCTATGAATATAGGCGTAGCCCTTTAAGCGTCGGGCCTCACTGGTTCCTGAATAGCTGAAGAAAAAATAAGCTATTTGGGAGCAGATTACCCGCTCTTAATGTAATTTATACGGATTGTGGAAAATAAATAATTGTTCTAAACTTAAAAAACTCTTAAAAGAAAACCAGAGACATTTCTCTTTTAGCTCAAAACCGGAGCGCGAGGTTTATTCTTTCTGCAGAAAGGAGTTGCTGTCTGCGTGAAGTCAGAACACAACACAGCACACTGGATTCTTAAAGAGACAGTACATATTATTTATACATGTTTCGTGCGTCACAATAAAATTCTATCATAATGGGAGGATAAGTTCCTCAGGTTGACACTATACACAAGTTCTTGTTATCAGTACGAGATGATGTTATTCTTCTTGTTGAAGCCGTGTTCTGTAACAAGTCTTCTGTCCATGTGACTAGAACATTCTGAAAAACATTGTGGAGCTGGTATTTTTTAATTAGATTTGTAACAGTCTTTTTTCATGAGCTAGAACATTCTGAAAAAGAAAAACATTTTGATACGAAAAGCGTAAAGTTCTGTATCTTTGCCTCTTCTGCGGGTGGTGGAATACAAGGACGTTTGCAGGAGCAGAGGACAAAAGTTCACATTTACAAGAGTTTACCAGAGTTCACATACACACACCAACTTTGAAAGTCTGCAGAATGAGCATGGATTAAATAATATTTAAACAATACATATTAGTTTATTAATTTTTCACAATTTTCCCCCCTTTTGTTCCAAAGGAACAACAAAATAAGAAAACAAAGTGAATAAAATATATATATAAGTATAGACTTTGAAAGGGATAAACATCAAGTTCAGTGCATCACTTGTGGTTTGGCACAGGACCATCATAAACTTCAAATGGAAGTTGCAAGAGCTGTTTTTGTGGGTTACAGACCCTGTTTAAAAGCTTATGCGTACAGGTAAGAAACTTCAATTTAATTCAAAACATGAAAATATACAAAGAACATAAAGGAGGGCATACTGTTTTAGTCAAAAAGTATTAACATAAAATATAAAAAGAAGAAAACATAAGATTTTTATTTAAAAGCATAAAACCAAAATATGAAAGATTAAGAAATGTCTTTAGTTCTGGAAATGTTGTCCAGTGTACTCATGGTCTTCTGGTCTAAGCCTAAGAACACAACTTTGGACGACTAAGACTACTAAATCTAGGAATTCTAGTCTAGATGGAATGGGTGAAGTTTCAGTCATCAGGGAGTGTCCGCCTCTGTCAAAGTCAATTACAAAGATGTCATCGGTGCAGGATGTGTCAATCTCAAGAATGGATTGATGTTCTCTAACTGTAAAACGAATTTTCATTTTATCTTAAAACAAAAGTGGTGGAAATCCTAGGCGACAGTTCAGTGGATGGGCTGGGCTTTTTGATGTCAATGTCAGAGATGGATGTCGTAACTACTCCTGTAAAGGTCTTGTTTATCATGTTCTTGATGCATGGGACAACACAGGAGAAAAATAAGCAAAACAAAACTAAAAAGACGATGAGAGGGGCGCAAATTTTCAACAGAAGCTGCCACCATGAACCAGAGGTAAGCCATACCCAGAAGTCAAAGGGCTGTGCGCCTTTGGTACCGCTTTCTACATAGTCTTTTAAGTGGGACAATTCTTCTAGTGCGTCATGGATGGCACCTCCATCGTGTGTTTCATCAGGGATAAATGTACAGCATACTTGACCAATTATCTTACAAACGCCCCCTTGTGAGGCCGTTAAAAGATCAAGGACAACTCTATTTTGGAGAACCATATTCCTAATTGCGTTTAATTCATTTTGAGTTCCTTTTCCTAGCATTTGTGTGGCATTAATCAGGCGGAGAAGTGCATATCTATTGATCTCTACATGGTTGCGGACTTCATCTAATCCAACCATAGGGAATATTTGTTGAAAGAATTTTTCACCACCGTTCCAAATTCTGTATTCCCATGGTACTCCCGTGCTAGTGGTAAGCCCTCCCCATCTAGTGACTTTGGGCATGGGTGAACGACGGGGTCTCTTATCGCGTGATTGTGGTGGTTGTCTTAATACGAACATTGGGTTTGTTAGCTGAACCAAAGCACATAATCCACCCCAATTTGGAGGGAGAGCGGTGTATGCCTTGTGGCCGCAAAGAAAATACCAATCTGACAGGACCCTGGAGCCTTTATCTCCGGGAACTGAAACACTACAGCGAGTCACGTTTTGTCTGCCTTTTGTGTGTTTGTGTATGTGAAAAGTTCTTTGTGTTAGTAGTCCCTCACAATTGGTTAAATTGTAACCATCACAAGACGTACCGCTTGCACGATTTCCGTCTGTGAAGTTTTCTCCTTCTCTGCAAAAGGTGCAGTACAGGTAAGTTGCCTCATTTCCTGTCCTGGGTGGGGGAAGATCACAGAAAGAGTATACTGTCTTACATAGGTTCCATGGGAGAGTACCTACTGAAGTAGTACCATTATTAAATACGCAATTTCCTAGTGTTTCAGGTTTTAAGTTTGTTAACGTGATAATTTCTGGTAGGGTTAGTGGTATTTGGGGCAGGGGCAATACATCAGAGGTTGCAGTACAGTTGCCCTTGGGGAATCGTCCCAACATTAGCTTGGCTTGCAGGGCGAATAAATTCACATTTTCTATTAGTATATGAGACAAAGGTAGTGAGTAATTTCGCGAGTTCCAGTGTTGTAGGCCTGGGTGAATACTCAAGCCATACAGACAAGTCTGTAGGTTGGGGGAGACTGGTTGAGTACGTAGTCCTGAATTGTGTGTGGCATAAGGCATGTGTGCGCATACATAACAATTAGTGGTGTTTCCTTCGTGAGCTGTTCTATTCATCAGTTGCCACCATAAGTTTGTGCTGTAGTCGTGTTGATGTTCATGGTCAGGTTTCAGTAATTGGGATAAGTCGCGTCGGGTGCGTGGGTGTGTTAAGTTCTGTGTGTGACAAGATCCCTTGTCTTGAAAAAAACAAAAGTGTTGTAAGAGGAAAATAAAACCAACAACTAAAACGAAAATGTATGCAAAGAATGCAAAAAGTTTCCACTGGTACCGCATAGAGTTCATGATGGTTGTTTGTCTGTTGGGTATCAAACGTCTATCTGTTCTGCCTGCCTGATCAGTTGGAGGGTCTAGGTACCCCGCCGCCCTCACTGTGAGCCTGAGCTCTATCAGTGGGTGGTGAACGTGAGTGGCGTAGATTCCTCGTGGGTATCAAGCCTTTCAGACTCCGATACTTGTTGCACCCGCGGTGGCACCCAGCTCTTAAGCTCTGGTGCTTCTTTTCCTCTGGCTAGTTCTCGATATCCTGGTTTCCGTCCGGTTGAAGAGGGGCAATGGGGACGCTGCCTCACCTGGTTTTGACGCCAGTGAGTGTGCTGTCCTGGCTCTGTTAGGTTTGGTCGTGGCCTAACAGACCGCTGCCTCAGCTACCCGTTGGTGCTGAGTGACTCTTCGGGCAGTTGCCCTGGTCTTTCCTGTCCTTTGCTCCTTTGGTCTTCTCCTGATGGTGGAGTGATCCCTTTGAACAGCTTACAGTGGGAGGCGTGGACCCAAGTAGTTCTCTCAGCCACCTTCACAGCCGTGTGGGTGGTCAGCAAAACCTGGAATGGTCCAGTCCACCTGGGAGAGTTCCAGCGCCTTCTCCTGAAACATTTAATCATAACAAAGTCTCCAGGAGAAATACAGTGCAATTGCTTTTGCGCAGGTGTAGGGAGTCCTCCCTGCACCTGAGACCTGATGGATGTTAAGTGTTTGGTTAGTTCAATGCAATAGTTCATCATGTTATGATCACAGTGTTTAAGATCTCTGGTGGGATCAGTTGTTGGTCCAACTCCCAGATTGGGAGGAGCTGCAAAAAGGATTTCAAAAGGACTAAGACGAAATTTAGCTCGTCTCCGCATCCTCATATACATAACAGCAATAGGCAAGCATGTGACCCAGTTCTGTTTTGTGTCCTCACAAAGTTTGGCCAGTTTGTTTTTCAAAGTACCATTTTCTCGTTCAACAGCGCCCCCGCTCTGTGGGTGGTAGGCACAGTGTTTTGTCAGGTCAAAATGTAGGGTCGTGGATACTTCACTCATGATCTCATTTGCGAAGTGGGACCCATTATCACTTGAAATTCTCTGGGGGATTCCCCATCGTGGAATGATTTCCGTCAGTAAAATCTTTGCTACTGTGTTTGCTGTTGCATGTTTTGTGGGGAAAACTTCAACCCATTTGGAAAACATATCGACAACAACCAAGCAGTATTTCTTGTTTAAAACAGGCGTTAA